>NC_132909.1:27084066-27161566 GCF_047675955.1 Chlorocebus sabaeus | reverse complement strand
GAAGTGTGCAGACATTCTAGAGTTCGGAATACTTATGGGAGCCCTAAATACCAGCTGCAATTTTACAGAAGGAATAGAGTGTATCTGTTATGTTGGTTAAGTTGAGTTCGTCTGTTGAGTTGGTTAAGTGTGGACCAAGCCGAGAATCTTGGTTGTGTTACACTTAGACCTGGGTTCAAATCCTGACTCTGAGACATTGGGAAAGTTAGCTTCTAGATCCAGGCTTCAATTGTGGCGGAGTGCAGTGACTCACACCTATAACCCCAGCACCATGGGAGGCTGAGTTGGGAGGATCACTTGAGGCCAGGAGTTCAAAACCAGCCTGGTCAACATAGCAACACCCTGTCTCTACAAACGAAAAATCAAAATTAAAACAATAGCCAGGAGTAGTGGCCTGCAGTCCCAGCTACTTGGGAGGCTAAAGTGGGAGGATCGCTTGAGCCCAGGAAGTTGAGGCTGCAGCGAGCAGCGATCTCACCACTGCACCCCAGCTTGGGTGGCCCAAGAGTGAGACCCTATTTCAAAAAATAATCATCATCATAATAATAAGCTTCAATTTCCTCATCTGTAAAGTGAGGACAGAAATGGTTCCATAGCATAGCAAAATTGTCAAGAGATTAAACTAGATGGTGCTGGTAAAGTGTTTAATACAAGATCTGGCACATGGGAGGTGTTCAAAATAAGTAAGTGCTGCTGCTAGTGGTTCCATTTTATTCTCAATGTGGTAAAATACACATAACATAAAGTTTACCATCTTAACCATTTTTAAACGTGCAGCTCAGTAGTGGTAAGTGAATTCATGTTGTTCAGCCAACCTCCAGAACCCTCTTCATCTTGCAAAATTGAAACTCAATACCCATTAAACAACAACTCTGCATTCTCTCCTGGTCCCCAGCCCCTAGCAACCCAATGACGCCCATTTTTGACCCTGTAACTATTTTCTGCCATCCTGTATTTCTTGTTACTCTTTGAGTCCCTCCCATTCAAGCCACCAGATGCCCATTGCCTCAAAGAAGAGGTAGGCTAACAGAAAACAGAAAAATAACTCTCTTAGGAGCTTTCATGTCTCAAGCCCAAGCCTAGAGGAGTAGAGAACAACATGATTGAGCAGTGTAAGGTTTCCTTCTCCAGAGACTAGGCAAATGCTCCGGAGGGAAGAAGAGGAAAAGGAAATAAAAAGCTTAGGTGCTGGTGGGTCCTTGAGAAGGGTCTGGTACCAGCTATCCTTGGGGTTGAACCCAAGCAAGAAGATAAGAATATTTGCAGGAGGAATGAAGCACTACCCAGCAAAGACACAGCACTGGACAGAATGATGACCCACTACAGGGACCACACCACCCTAGTCCTAAAGGCACCTTGTCATTCTGTAAGATTCCAGGAAAATCTAGAAAGCCCGCAATGTGGCTAACATTTTTTCATCTGACTGAAAAAACTGAGGGCCTGAATTAAAAATTTAGCTGAATTAGGCCAGAAATGGTGACTTGTGCCTGTAATCCCAGTGCTTTGGGAGGTGGAGGTGGGAGGATCACTTGAGGCTAGGAGTTCAAGATCAGCCTGGGCAACATAGCAAAATCCTGTCTCTACAAAAAAAACAAAAATTACAAACATTAGCTGGGTACGGTGGCATGCTCCTGTAGTTCCAGCTACTCAGGAGGCTGAGGCAGGAGGATCGTTTGTGCCTAGGAGGTGGAGGTTACAGTGAGCTATCATCAGGCCACTGCACTCCAGCCTGGGCGACAGAACAAGACCCTGTTTCTAAAAAAATAATAATTTTTAATTTACCTGAATAATAAGAAAAGCAGTTGGAGATATTTTTTCTGCACTCTTTTTTTTTTTTTTTTTTTGAGACGGAGTCTCGCTCTGTCGCCCAGGCTGGACTGCAGTGGCCGGATCTCAGCTCACTGCAAGCTCCGCCTCCCGGGTTTACGCCATTCTCCTGCCTCAGCCTCCCGAGTAGCTGGGACTACAGGCGCCGGCCACCTCGCCCGGCTAGTTTTTTGTATTTTTTAGTAGAGACGGGGTTTCACCGTGTTAGCCAGGATGGTCTCGATCTCCTGACCTCGTGATCCGCCCGTCTCGGCCTCCCAAAGTGCTGGGATTACAGGCTTGAGCCACCGCGCCCGGCTTCTGCACTCTTGATCTTGAGTACTGGGACTAAAAGCTGTTCTATTCTGTACCCTGCCCCTTCTACTCAGGGCCTGGGGTGCCAGTGACTACACTTCACACTGCCTCAGTCTACTTCCTTGCTCAGACTTCAGGCCCAAGGGGAACAACATGTTCCCACAGCTTATGCCTGATGGGATAGCTGAGGTCATGTCCTTACCTATGAGCCACATCCCTGTGGCCAGCGGGATGAGATCATTCTGATATGCCTCAGCTAGAGCCACATGCCCCATGATCAGAGCTGGGAAAGGTATTGTCTGAAAGTGAGTTCAGGCTGGCGGCAGTGACTCTTGCCTTTAATCCCGGCACCTTGGTTGCTGGGGGTCCAGGGGTCTGGACACTCAACCACCAAGTGGAAATATAGCAAATTAATTGGCTTGTTAATATTAATAATACTTAATATCAATAAATATTGGCAAGGTTTTATTGAACATCCGTTGTGTGCCAGGCACTGTTTTAGGGGGTCAGGTTCAGCAGTGAATCAAACTAACGCAAATCCCTTTCCTCAGGACCCTTACGTGTAGGAAGAAGATACGGGTTCAAAGAGGGACGACGGATCTGGCTGGAGGAAAATGAGCTCTGGCCGGAGGGAAGAAGGATCTGGAGAGAAAGAATAGGGCTCTGGAGGGAAGAAGAGGGCTCTGGAGGGAGGAAGAGGGCTCTGGAGGGAGGAAGAGGGCTCTGGAGGGAGGAAGAGGGCTCTGGAGGGAGGAAGTGGGCTCTAGAGGGAGTAAATGGGCTCTGGAGGGAGGGAAGTGAACTCTGGAGAGAGGGAAATGGGCTCTAGAGGGAGGTAAATGGGCTCTGCAGGGAGGGAAGTGGACTCTGGAGTGGAGGAAATGGGCTCTGGCAGGAGGGAAGAAGGATCTGGAGGGAGAAAAGAGGGCTCTGGAGGGAGGGAAGTGGACTCTGGAGGGAGGGAAGTGGGCTCTGGAGGGAGGGAAGTGGACTCTGGAGGGAGGGAAGTGGACTCTGGAGGGAGGGGAGAGGGCTCTGGAGGGAGGGAAGAGGGCTCTGGAGGGAGGGAAGTGGGCTCTGGAGGGAGGGAAGTGGACTCTGGAGGGAGGGAAGAGGGCTCTGGTGGGAGGAAAATGGGTTCTGGAGGGAGGAAAGTGGGCTCTGGAGGGAGGGAAGTGGGCTCTGAAGGGAGGGAAGTGGGCTCTGGAGAGAGGGAAGTGGGCTCTGGAGGGAGGGAAGAGGGCTCTGGTGGGAGGAAAATGGGTTCTGGAGGGAGGGAAGTGGGCTCTGGAGGGAGGGAAGAGGGCTCTGGTGGGAGGAAAATGGGTTCTGGAGGGAGGGAAGTGGGCTCTGTAAGGAGGGTGGAGGTCTCTGAAGAAAGGGATGAGGGCTCTAGAGGGAGGGAAATGGGCTCTGGAGGGAAAAAAATGGGCTCTAGCAGGAGGAAAGAAGGATTTGGAGGGAGAAAAGAGGGCTCTGGAGAGAGGGAAGTGGCCACTGCAGGGAGGGAAATGAGCTCTGGTGGGAGGGAAATAAGCTCTGGTGGGAAGGAAATGAGCTCTGGAGGGAGGAAAATGGGCTCTGGAGGGAGGGAAGTGGGCTCTGAACAGAGGGAAGATGGCTCTGAAGAGAGGGAAATGGGCTCTAGTGGGAGGGAAATGGGCTCTGGCAGGAGGAAGGAGGTATCTGGAGGGAAGGAAGAGAGCTCTGGAGGAAGGAAATGGACTTTGGTGGGAGGGAAATGGGCTCTGGAAGGAGGGAAAAGCTTCACTCAAATGTTTGCTCCCTGGGCCTCCTTCTTCTTCAGCAGGAATTTCACATGTTCCTGGCACTGGCCTGTCAAAGCACAGGCTTATTATCTCCTCCTAAACACCAGGACAAGCTTCCAGAACAGCCTCACCACCATAAGAGGCAACTGAGGCTGCTTCCCAGAATGAAAGCGATCCATATGTAAAAAATGCAATAAGCAAGTCAGCAGTTTTATTGATTTTTTTTCTTCATACTTCCTTAACCAATTAGTTTGAAACAGTGTAAAATGGGCTATGTGACAGATTGCTCAACAGAACTCACATTTTTTTTTGTGGGGGGAAGACATGGTCTCACTCTGTTGCCCAGGCTAGAGTGCAATGGCACAATCACAGCTCACTGCAGCCTCAAACTCCTGGGCTCGAGCGATCCTCCCACCTCAGCCTCTTGAGTAGCTGGGACTACAGTCGTGTGCCACCACACCTGGATAATTTTTTAAGTTTTTGTAGAGATGGGGTCTCACTATGTTGCCCAGGCTAATCTTGAACTCCTGACCTCAAACAATCTTCCTGTCAAGGTGCTGGGATTATAAGCAAGAGCCACTGCCCCCAGCCTGAACTCATTTTCAGACAATACCTGATGGCTTTTGCCTACCTACCCATTCCCACACGTACCCCACTGCACACACAGTGTGAATACGCATGCACACAGGTTGGTTTGGACCACCCAGGATTCAATCCTCCTTTTGGTAATAGATTCAGAATTACACTTGTAGTTCTTATTCTTTCCCTACGTAGCTCATGTACTTCAATGGATTTTGATGCTTTTCCATCTCTGATCATGGGGCATGTGGCTCTGGCCTAAGCATATCAGAATGATCTCATCCCTCTGGCCACAAGAATGTGGTTCATGGGTAAGGACATGACCTCAGTTGTCCAATCATGTATAAGCTATGGGAATATGCTCTTCTCTGCTAGGCATGAATGAGGAACTGTGAGGCCTGAGCATGAGGCCAACAGCAGTGTTAAGACCACAAGAGGCTGAGAACAGGGCTGCTGAGAGCGGAGTGGTTTTCAGATAAGTTCTCTGATTCTTTAACATGCTCCCCTCAGACGGTGGAGTTTAATGCCCCTACCTTGAATGGGCTGGATTTGGTAGCCTGCTTCTAATGGATAAGGTGTGGCAAGTTGCTATGCAACTTCCCAGACTTGGTCATAAAACCAAGAGCACCCACCTGGTTCTCCCTCACTCTTGGATCCTTTGTTCTGGGGAAGCTAGCTGCCATGTTGTGAGGAGGCCCATGGGAAAGAACCGAGCTCCCCTACCAGAAACCCCCAGCACCAATCCGCCTGCCAAGCAAATGAGTTATCTCAGAAGCACATCTCCCCAGTTCATCCAGAGGATTGTAGAACCAACGGACACATCTTCACTACACCCTTTCGGGAGATTTAGAGCCAGAAACACCAAGCTAAGCTTCTCCTGCATTCCTAATCCATAATAACTGTGAGATGCCAAAAGTGTTTTGTTGCAAGTAAGTGAGTTTTTAGGTAATCTGTTACATAGCAGTAGATAATAGGCACAGAAACCCATACCAAGACAAACAATCATTAAGTTGCTGGATCAACCCTCACCTGAAGTTTGCTTGATTCTTTGGACTTTTCAGTTAAGCAGGTCAATAAAGTTCCTTTCTTGTTTAAGCCAATTTGAGTTGGATTTTCTGTTATTTTTCCTTAAAAGCATATTGGTAGACATATTACCAATCCTTTCCTCTGGTCTCAGACTTCTAAAGGGAGCTAAAAATATAGAATAGCTTATTTTATTTAAATTCAAATCCTTGTTTCAGTTACTCCTGCTTGTAACTGTGGCATTTGTGCTAATGGAAGCAGATGCTGTTGCAATCTCCATGCAGAAAATTCCTTCTCTGGGTTAAGGATGTAATACATAGAAATGGGAAGGTAATTTACACCTGAATATATAAAGAGTCTACAGGTAATAGCCCTTAAATGTATCACATCTGTAGATACTGATTGTTATTTGCCTGCCCAAAGCTACCAAAGAGAAGGAGAGAGAAGAGATGTTAATTCTTGCTTGACAGTGGGCCTTCTAGCATTCTTCAAATCCAAATGAAAAACAGAGGTGTGATGATTACAGGACTTACATGCCTGAAAACCCAGTGTTCCCTTTCTCTGTCCTTTGGAAGTAATTTGTTTCGTTTGTTTGTTTGCTTGCTTGCTTGCTTGTATTGCAATGCACCAAAGAGAAAGTAGGGCTTTCCTTTCCTTTAAGAAAAAAAAAAATTAAAAAATGATTTGTGCATGTGTATGTAACAATTGGGAAACATCACAGCAAGACAGCATGTGACTCAGGTGATTGACAGTGTTCAGAAGGATCTGGAAGAAAGAAATGAGGCTTATGGTAGGGTCTGGAATGCAGTAAATCTAAGTTAAAAGGAGTTGCTGGATAAAATACATCTCCAAGAGCCTTTGGCTGTCTTCCTTCTCTGAACAAAACTAAGATTGGCCAATAACAATTATAGTACCTCATGTGTCAACTGTGGATATTGTCCTACTGCATAGACATGGCCATGTGAAAGCTGTGGATTGAGGGTCTACTTACACCTGATAAGACTTGTCAGTAAATTATATCTTTATTATTGCTTCTAGGTTCCCTTCCTGGATTTTTAGAACTTGACTGCTTGGATTACTGGCTCTTCATTCAGGAAGAACTTTGAAATTGACTTATATGAATTTCATCAGAGATATCCTTAAGATATCATTGCATGTTTCAAACTAACTTATTTTGGGGGATGCATTAGGGTTGATGTTTGGATTTGGAGTCCTAAGAACTCAATATGGATCTCACTTTCCCCTTAATGCTAATAAAACCCTGAGAAAGTTCTTGAATCTCTCCAAACATTAACCTTTCATCTGTAATATTAATTATTTTGTTTGTAATAATAAAAGTAGCACACACTCTTATATAACTTACTATGTTGCAGACCCTGTTCTCGCCATTTTCCATTTCTTAACACATTTAATCACATCACCTAATGTAATTCTCTCATCCCAAAGCTCAGTACATATTAGACACTGCAATGACAGTATCCCCTTTCATTTAGAAATGAAATATTAAAAAGCATAATTAATAGACGGAGCACCAAATTATCTATTGTAACATTTCTCACACATCTTGGTGATGCTAGTCTAAAAAATGTTTTTACATTTATATTCTGTGACCAATTTTTTCACTCTCTCCCACATACACAGTCACGCACACACACACACACACGCATGGTGAAAGAGCACGATTTGTGAAAATCAATGTGTCATTGCCTTTTCTATAACGTCCATCTCTATTCAATCCACCTGGTATCACTGGGGACATCAGAGAGACACTGTGCTTCAAAGACAAATGCCATCTTAATTGGACAAGTCTCTTTTTAACATTTAACATTTCCTGTTGGATCTAGTTTAAACCAGTCAATATTTTTTTTTATAAACAGGGGAGGGGGGTTGGAAAAAGAAACATGGTCTAAAACCCACATCTCTAAGTTATTGGTGTTTGGTGCAGCTGCGTTGATTCTAGCATTCACGTGGGTGCAATGCCATGCATGTGTATTAGCCATATTATTCACAGGGTTCAGGGCTGTGTGCAAACTGCATCAGTGACTGAATATGAGTTACAACCCAGGCAGCACTGTTAAACCACCACCTCACATCGTCACCCACAATAATAGGAACCCAAACTGGTGGAGAGGACCCAAGTTCTGCCTACTGAGACCCAAGTTCTCTGTGGAAACACTGAAAGATGTCTTGCTCTGGGTTGCCAGTTTGATGCAAAATCCCTGAGGAAGTGCAATGCAATGTGCTACTTTCTCTTCAAATTAAACCCAGGCTCCAAAGCCACGTGGTGAACCCACTACGAAGACAGCACGACTCAGGAAGAACCCTGCTTATGGACTTCAATAGCAGAGAGGCCTGGTTTCAAATACCAGCTCTGTCACCTGCTCTTTCCTGAACCAATATTTTTTGTTAGGATTAGATGAGATGATACTGATGTACTCTCTAAACATAGAAGACTTTCAGTAAATGGCAGAAGAAGCAAGTAAAGTAATAGTCATCTTTGCCTCTCCTTTCCTGCCTCTTCCCTTGAGCTCCAGATTTATGCAGAACTCAACCTAATAAGTCAAACTCACCATCTAGACCTTAAACTTGCACAAACCAGAAAGTTGGGTCATCGCCACATCCTCTCCTCTCCATTCTTACCAATTCTGTAACTAAATCAAGACCTTCACTGGACTTCAACTTTGGACTTTGTTTCAGAAGTCAGAATTTTCTTCCTTCTTCTAAACAGATACAGAAGCAAGATGAAGAACAAAAAATGTGCTTATAAGTATTTAAGGAAATTAAAAGATAAATGCAATGCAAGACTCCAAGATATGTGCGTGGCTGTCAAAAGCAGCTGAGATTGAGGGGAAGCCACATAAGAGGAAGTGAAAAGAGATGCAGCATGTGGCCTCAGGATCAAACGGTGGCATCTCTCAGGAAGGACAAGCAGAAAGATATTTTTTTAAAGGAGAAGGACTCAGGTGAGGGTCCTGAAGTGCAAGGTTATCCCTGTTTTCAACAATGGGACCAGGAAACAGAACAAACTGGGTTTATGCTCAGAACATGGTTGGCCTGGCTTGGGACAAAATAACAGAGTCAGCCATAGTTGCAGGAAGCAGTCTGTCTCTGAGGCAACAGAAAAGAGAAAATATTTTTATTTATTTAAAAAATGTAGCTATGTAAGTTGTACAGTATGATGTTTCGATATGCATACATATAGGGAAATTATTACTACAGTCTCCAACTTAGGATGGTTTGACTTACCACCGCTTTTGTCATGGTGCAATAGTGATTGACAACCAGAAGTTTTCAGATTTAAGCACTGGTGACTCTCTGACCGATACTCTGGGCTGTATTTTCACTTGATGGGTTTATGAGAATGTAATCCCATTGTATGTAGAGGATCACCTGTGTACAGTCAACTAAATATCCCATCCATCTTCTCACGTAGTTACCTTTTTGTGTATGTGTATAGTGAGAGCAACTGAAATGGACTCTCTTAGCAAATTTTCCAGTTTACAATTCAGTATTCCTAACTATAGTCCTCATGCTGTACATTAGATCTCTAGACTTAGGCCTCCTCCGTAACCACAACTCTGTACCCTCTGACGAACATCTCCCCATTTCCTCCCACCTGCCTGCCCATGGAAACCACCCTTCTACTCTCTGTTTCTACATATTCAGCTTTTATATATTCCACATATAAATGAAATCATGCAACATTGCTCTTTCTATGTCTGGCTTATTTCACTTAGCATAATGTCCTCCAGTTCATTCATATTGCTACAAATGGCAGGATTTCCATTTTTAAGGCAAAATAATATTCCACTGTGTGTGTGTGTGTGTGTGTGTGTGTGTGTCACATTTTTTCAATCCATTCATCTGTCCATGAATAACTTAGGTTGATTCATTATATTGGCTATTGTGAATCATGTTGCAGTGAACAAGGGAGTCCAGATACCTCTGAGGCAGTGATTTTATTTTCTTTGGATGTGTACCCAGAAGTGAGATAGCTGGATCACATGATGCTCCTATTTTTGAGAAGCCTTCATACTGTTTTGTATAATGACTGCACCAACCTACACTCCTACCAGCCTCCTAGTGGGGTACAAGAGTTCCCTTCTCTTGACACCCTCGCTGTCATTTTTACCTCTTGTCCTTTTGACAACAGCTGTTCTAACAGGTGTGAGGTAATATTTCATTGCGGTTTTGATTTGCAACTCAGAAGGGAAAATCGGACACATGAGATCTGAAAGGCTCCCCATTGTCCATCCCTTGGTCCTCCAAGGCCATGCTTTACCTCCACCTGGAACTTCTGCTAATGCCTAGCAGGGGCAAATTAAATACATCCAACTATGAGTCACAAAAGGAGTGGACATGACTTCTATACAGAAATCTCAAAAGGAAAAATTGGAAAAGAGTCACAAAATTTAACAAAATGAAAAACTCTCACCAGAAGTTATATTTCCATAGAGTAAGTAAGAACTATGACCAAATATGTGGTCATGGCTTAAAAAATGGGAAATGGTTATATCTATAAAGGAAGATTTTTAAAAAGAAACAATTGTGTTATGTACATTAGCTTGGTGTTAAAGGATGTCATTCAAAGATGAAAAATCTAGTGATAAATCCCACACACACGCATATATATAAGCAATGAGGTATTATATGAGTCTCTTCTTGCATTGCTTTAAAGAAATACCTAAGACTGGGTGTTTTATAAGGAAAAGTGGTTTAATTGGCTCACAGCTCTGCAGGCTGTATAGGAAGTATGGCAGCTTCTGCTTCTGGGGGAGCTGCAGGGTGCTTCCAATCATGGTAGAAGGCAAAAAAGGAGAGAGATGTCTCACATGGCCAGAGCAGGAGGAAGTGGGTGGGGGTGCCACACACTTTTAAAAAAACAGATCTCATGATAACTCCATACGCAAACAGCACTAGGAGGATGGTGCTAAACCATTCACAAGAACCACCCCTCACCCTCCATGATCCAATCACCTTCCACCAGGCCCCACCTCCAGCACTAGGGATTATAATTCAACATGAGATTTGGGTGGGGACACAGATCCAAACCATATCAGATATATACTAGCAAACTATTGCAAACTAAAATTGGGTGATGGAAGGGAAAGGAAGAGGAAGAAAGGAAAACAAATACGTTAATTGTATCATTAATTATGGCAGGGAATGAAGAAGAGCGTGTCTAAAGAAATAAGAAGTAAAAGTCTCATATAAAGTTATAATTGCAGAAGTTATAGCTAGAAACATAAGCCTTTTTAAACATCGGGAGAATCAAAGCACATAAAATAGATGACATAGTAGAGGACTAGAAAACAAAAAATGTGACATACAATGATATCTCAGAACCTAGACCAAATATGCGTCATGGAAAACGTCAGTGGGCTCAATTGATCAATCAGAAACATTTTCAGTTTGTCCCACAAAGCAAAGCTGTCCTCTGCTGTAGTCCAGAGACACATTAGATCGTTCGTTCAGCACAGTTGAATATAAAAGGATGTTTAACAGATACCCAAATAGATGTAAACAAAAGGAAGCAGAGGCCATACTCTTCATACCTGAGAAGGTAGACTTCAGGATAAAAGCATGAAATGAGACATACAAGTGCACTTCATAATTCTAAAGGGGAGAAATTCACGGTGAACGATACAAACATTCTGAATACCCACGCATCCGAAGCAGCAAGAATGCAGCAGGAATTACAGGAGACTCAAGAGAAACTGGCAGTCATGCTCGTAGCCGGAGGTCACGCAGCACTCTCGGCCCATGAGAGGCCAAGTGGACCCAGAATTCGAGTCTAGCAGCCCTCGATAACATAATTACTAACACAGACTGTGCTGAGTCATACAGACCACATACCTTGACAATAGAGCACTTATTTTCATTTTCAAATGCCCATAAAAACATTTATAAAAGAACAGATCACATTCTAGGTTACAAAGAAACTCCAATACATTTTTTAAAAATCAGAAAGAGTGTAGACACATGATTCTCTGATCACAATATAATAAAAACAGAAGTAAATAAAATCAGAAAATAAAAAATCTTTTCCATCTGAAAATTTTTTAAAAAATTGCTCTTAGGATAAAAAACAAAAATGCTCCTAGATTAAGGAAAAAACACAACTCAAAATTTAAGAATGTCTTTAAAACAATAGTGAAAATACTACATTTCAGAAACTATGAATACAGCTAAAAAACACTCCGAGAAAAAGTAATAAACTCAAAAATGTGTATCAATTTTAAAAGAGAGAATAAATACAAATGACTTAGGCATGTGACTTAACAAGTTAGAAGTAAAACAAAAGGATAAGGGAAAAATCAATAAACATAAAAGTGGAAATTAATAAGATAGGAAGCTAGAAACACAGAAAACTAAAGAATAAATTCACAAACTGTTTCTTTAGAGTAAGGAGAAGAACAATACAATAAGAAACCCAAAACAGGTCTAAGCTTTGGCAAATTTTACTATCTTAAAAAAAAAATCAGCTGACCTGATAATGCTTAAACTGTTCTAGGGCTTTTTTTTTTTTTTAAAAAAGGAAATTATGAAAGTCTTTTATTGAAACAAATACAACAATACACCCAAACCTGAAAGAGATTGGACCTTAAAAAATTAAAAACCAAAAAAACTAGTCTAACGTTAGTATGTACATTGGTGCAAAAATCATCTGTGAAATATAAACAAACTACATTCATTAGATCATCAAAAAACAATAAGCTATAAAAATGGGGCTTTATTTCAGAAATTTAACAATGGCAAAATAATATAAAAATCCACTAAATAAGTCAATCTACTACTATATTTAAGGAGAAAAACATATGATTATCTGAGACACGAACAAAAAGTACTTGTTAAAATTCAACAATTCCTGATTATATAAACGAACAACAAAAGTTCAATACAATAAGACGAATAAATAAAGATTTCCTAGAAATGTACACAAAAGGCAATGACGAAGTTGAAAGTGGGGACCAGGAAAATTCACAGAAAAGGAAATATAAATGATTCAAACATAAGAAGAAAAAAAAAATCTCAGCTTCGCTCTAATGAGAGATCCCCCAAATTAAAGCTATCTTGAGATGCCGTTTTTCACCTATTGAATTGGCAAAAATCCAAAAGTTTGATAACACTCTGTTAGTGAGACTATGGGAAAACAGATATCATCTATTGCTGTTGGGAATATGAACTGGTGTAACCCCTGTGGAGGGCAAATCAGCACCATCTATCAAAATTACATATGTATATACCCTTTGACCCATCAATTATACATTTGGGAATTTATCCTCCAGTTCCACTTGCACACGTGTGAAATGATGTCTGTGCAAGGTTATTCATTAGCATTGCTTGTAAAAGCAGAAATGCTGAACAATGTAAATGTCCATCTAGAGGAAACTGGTTAAATAAATTATGGTACATCCATACACTATAATACCATGAAACTATTAAAAACATGAGGACACTTTCTATGTATGGGTATGGAAAGATTGCCACAATATAGCATGAAGTTAAAACAAATAAACAAAAGCAGTGTGTCAAACGGCATGTACATTGAGATGCCTTTTGTGTAAAAGGAGAAAAAAGTATGTATTTGTGTTAGGTTGCAAGCAATTTTGTTGTCTTAAGAAAGAATCCTTCAAATGTTGACTCCAACCCATTTTTTCTGGTTGATCACCCACCGTTGGTTCCTCCAACCTGCACCCCACTCTGACCACACAACCTATGTTCTAGTTACATGGAGCCGTCTGACAATCTCCGGATATCTTTGTGTATATTGTTTCTTCTGCCTAAAGCACCAAGGGGCCTGTGTCTGCCAGATGACCCAGTTCCAATAGCACCTCTGTGGTGGGCACAGAGTGAGTGGCTCCCTTCTCCACAGTCACGTGCACATCCTTCGTTTTTGGGTTGTACTGAGATTCTTTGCTCACATATGTAACTCCCCACAAAAGACCTTGAGAAACCCAGGACCAGGTTCATGTATTTTACTTTCCTATGCCTCCTCGTGACTTATCCAGCCCAGATCACACATGCAATAAATATACCTTCAATGACGAGGGGTTGTAAACAGCCTTAGTGTCCATTGATGAATGAATGGCTAAACAAAATATGGTATAGACACAATGGAATATTACTCAGCCACAGAGTGGCAAGAAATGCTGGCACATGCTATGATATGGATGAAGCTTGAAGATATTCTATAAATTGAAATAAGCCAGACAGAAGACAAATGTTGTAGGATCCCACTTCTATGAGGCACCTACAGCAGGTGAATTCATAGAGACACAGTAGAATGGTGGTTGCCAGGGGCTGGAGGAGGGAGAAACAGGGAGTTACTGTTTAATGGGTATGGCGTTTCATTTTGAGGAGATGAAAAGGTTTTGGAGATGGATGGTAATGATGGTTGCCCAACAATGTGAATGGACCCGATGCACTTAAAAGTGATTAAAACGGTACATTTTATGCAATGTGTATTTCGTCACAATAAAAAGTATGACTTAAATGGGGTATCCAAAGACTCCTTAAGATCAAAAGTCTTTATCCTTGGTTGGGTGCCGTGGCTCATGCCTGTAACCCCTGCACTTTGGGCGGCTGAGGCAGGAGGAGGATTGCTTGAGCCCAGGAGTTTGAGACCAGCCTGCGTAACATAGAGAGACCTTGTCTCTACAAAAATTACAAAAATCAGCCTGGCATGGTGGCATGTGCCTGTTGTGCCAGCCACTCAGGAGACTGCTGTGGGAGGATTGCTTGAGCCTCGGGAGGTCGAGGCTGCAACAGTGACCTGTCATCTGCACCACTGCACTCCAGCCTGAGCAACAGAGGCCCCGTCGGAAAAACAAACAAACAAACAAACAAAAACACATCCTCTCATCTTCTGCCAAAGAAGGAAAAAGAAAAGTCTTTATCCTGCAGGACACTTTTGTATCCTATTCCTGAAGATGGTAAATATTGTGCATTGCTTCCTTGTCCATCTGTCAAAATCAATTCTACCCGTAGAAAGCTCTCCTGGGACTTCATCGAAAGCTATAAATAAGTGGTCACTAAGACCTTAGTAAATAGGCTGCACCATTCATTTGTCAATACATATTGATGACCCCCTAGGTGGCAGACACCAGGTGCTGGGGATACAGAGGTGAAAAAGATGGACATCTCTCCTCACCTCAAGGGGCTTACCCGCAATGCTGAACCCGCAGACCTTGAGTCACTTTCAAGACCCTTTGCCTCCAGGTCCTTCCGTCCAGGGGGCCACCCGCTCCCTGGCCCCATGCTCTCCTCTACCCTCTGTAGCAGTGTTCACGCAGGATGCTGTGCGTCTGCTAATGTTCCATGGCAGAGAACCAATTCCCTTAAGTAAATAAAACACAAAAAGTTTATGAAATACATCGTCTGGGTAGAAAAGCACTGCTCATTTATATGTTTTATTTGTGAGTGGGTTATTGCTGGGGTAGAGAAGTGCTATTGATTTTTGTATGTTGATCTTGAATCCAGCAATCTAGTTAAACTCTATTATTAGTTCTAAATGTGTGTGTGTGTGTGTGTGTGTGTGTGTGTGTGTGTGTGTTTATTTCTTTGGTTATTCTGGGTAGATGATAATATCATTAGCAAATATGCCCATTTTATCTCTTCCCTCCCAATTCTGAATCTTTTTCTTTCATCATGTTGGCCATGACCTTTTCAAAAACAAACAACTATAAGGCATCCAAAAGGATCAATTTTATTATATTGAAATTAAGAAAAAAAAAAAACCTGTTCAAAGAAACCAGGAACAATGCTACTAAATGCTAGAACAGGAGAACAGATTTGCCAAACCTAAAACAACAGGGGATTACTGTTTCTAGAATAAGTAAGGAATTTCTGCATCTCAACTAGGAGAAAATGTCAACCTAATGGAAAATTGGTCAGAGGATATGAATAGTAATTCATAGAAGAGAAAATTTTAAAACTAAGAAGCACAGTGGTGAGATGCTTACGAACATTCATCAAAGAAGTGCAAATTAAAATAATAATAAATATCACTTTTTACATATTAGACTGGCTGAACTGCTGAGCCGAAGAATGCAAAATGTTGAAGGGAGTGTGGGCATATGCAATTGTAATTCACTGCTTCGGGGAATGCTATTGGGACAGCAATTCTGGAGAAAACTGGGCAGCCTGGTCACATTTTTTTTTTCTTGGCTTGGCTTTTGATTTACTTTTTAAATTTTATTTTACTTTAAATTCTGGGAATACAGGTGCAGAACGTGCTAGTTTGTTATATAGTTATGTATGTGCCACCGTGGTTTGCGGCACCTATCAACCCATCATCTAGGTTCTCAGCCCAGCATGCATTAGGTGTTTGTCCTAATGCTCTCCTTCCCCTTTCCCCTAACCCCCTGACAGGCCCCAGTGTGTGATGTTCCCCTCCCTGTGTCCATGTGTTCTCATTGTTCAGCTCCCACTTATGAATGAGAACATGTGGTGTTTGGTTTTCTGTTCCTGTGTTAGTTTGCTGAGAATGATGGCTTCCAGCTTCATCCATGTCCCTACAAAGGACATGAACTCATCCTTTTTCATGGCTGCATAGTATTCCATGGTGTATATGTGCCACATTTTCTTTATCCAGTCTATCATTGCTGGGCATTTGGGTTGGTTCCAAGGCTTTGCTATTGTGAACAGTGCTGCAATAAACATCCATGTGTATGTGCCTTTATAGTAGAATTATTTATAATCCTTTAGGTATATACCCAGTAATGGGATTGCTGGGTCAAATGGTATTTCTGGTTCTAGATCCTTGAGGAATTCCAAGATGGTTGAACTAATTTACACTCCCACCAACCATGTAAAAGTGTTCCTATTTCTACACAGCCTCGCCAGCATCTGTTGTTTCCTGACTTTGTAATATTCCCCATTCTGACTGGCATGAGGCGGCACCTGCTCCTGTGCTTCTATCCCCCACGTTTCCACACACGGCCCTTAGTGGACACATACAGAGAAGTTGATGGGTAGCAGGATTTGATGTGCCGAATAGTTGGAGACAGTTGAGCTGTCCCTTATTGGTGTGTGGACAGACAAAATACCGTGGATGCAAGCCACGGGTCAGATGCAGCCATTGGAAAAAAAAAAATTTCTAGATGTACAGATACCAACCTGGATGGGTCTTGAAAACATAGTACCACGTAAGAGAAAGTCAACAAAAGGTTATAATGTCTCAACCAATACTGTTTACATAAAATCAAGTTCCACGCATACAAATCAATTGTACACACTTTGCAAGAACACATGTAAACACAAAAAACAAGTATAGGTCAAACACATCAAAACGGTTGCCTATTGGGAAAGGAAAAGGGGATAAAGTGAATGAATAAATACCACAAAAGCAGGCCCTCGTACAGAGTGATGGTAGCAATGCCACGTGATGAAAGAGTGAGATACTTTTTGTAAAAAAAGAAGAAATACCATAAAGACCTCTGCTGAGAGAACAAGGGCTTCCAGAGAGAAAAACAGCAGTGAAACCAGGGTCTCCCATGCAAGTACTAACCAGGCCTGACCCTGCTTAGCTTCTGAGACCAGGTGTGTTCAGGGGAAACACAACCCAGTGTCTCAAGAGTTGCCTGGGGCTTCTAGCTCAGCCAAAGCACCATCGCAAGACGTTCGATGTCTCAAGATGCCCACGAGGAGAGGCCCCGACCACACACTATGGGGCTACAGTGAACTCCAAGGGAAGGCACAACTGGGAAGAAAGACAAGCGTTTTTACCTGCTTACCACATGAGGCAGAAAACAAGGTGGTGGCACCCAAGAGGGAAGAGGGACAGGAGGAGGATGGGGAGCATCTCGCTCGTTTCACCACCCTCTGCCTTCCTCGTTCTGTTTTGTGCACAAGGAGGGGGGCGTCTTGTCTACATATCTGGCCAGACTCCAAGCCCTCTGTTACCAATGAGATATGTAAGTGTGCAGGAAGAGCAGACCTGGGGAGCAGAGAGACCAACCCTGTATTCATCCTATGGAGGGAGTACCTCCTTCTCTAAGTTCTGATTTATAGAAGATAAATAATTGGCCTCAGAAGCCCGTGAGTCAGGCAGGAACACACTTTGCTTTCCCTGAGTTACTTCTCTTGGATATATCATTTGATGTTGCAGCAGAATCGGGGTTGCACCCCCAGGTTAACCGATGCCCTACAGAAAGCCCGGGGCAGTGAGAGGCCGGCCATGGTGGAAGTGTCCCTTTATGAATATCTGTCAAGAATGCCTGTGGTGTAGTGAGCTAGACTGTTAGGGATTACATATGGACCTGGCTCCCTGAATTTATTCCCTGCTAGTTGTGGATTGTTCACACCAGTGCCTTGGAAAGTCTGCCACCCTGTAGCTCTCACGATGCTCTTAGGGGTTGACCTGTGTCTCTGGGTAATCTGGGATACAGGAACTGGAAAGAAAAACACATTTGGTAAAAATGTAGTGCCTGCAGAGGGGTGGGTTTGAGTGGATCCTATGGATTGAGCTGGGAGCCAGGGGCTGGTCATCAATTCAGAATAAGACCTGTCTGAACAGGTCTTAGGAACACTAGAGTGATTTGCGGTATAATTTAGGGCGGTTCTTCTCATGACTCCCAGGCCTGGGGGTTGGAAGTGGGCCTGAGAGGAGTAGGCTTGGTGACCACAGCTAAGTGATTAGACATTATCCTTGAGCACTGACTCCTGCTCAGAAGGTCAGCATGTTCTCCCACCTGTGTGACGGCCTGGAAGGAGGCGGCGTGGTGGGTCTGTTAGGTGGAGGCCCACGGCTTCTGCTGACATCGCGGGGGCTCTGACACCAGAATGGCACGATTCAGGAAACAAGTTTAGAAGCCAATCACCAGTTTGGATGGGGGCTGAAATCCCTGGCTTCTTCAAATATACACCTTCGTAAAAATTTAGGAGATTCATGCAAAAACTTGGAAAGTAACCCAAATGCAAACCCACTCAAGCATTGAGTGGAAGGAACATCTATTTTAAATGTCATAGGCCCACAATTCTCACCCTTGAGTAGCATCTTCCAGGCTTTCAAAGAGCACAAGGGGAATTTTGCAAGTTTTTCTTGGGCCCCAGGGCGGGGAGAGATGGTCTACCTCCTTTTGATTCCCACAGGTCTCCAGAGGGACTTCTTGGTGGTCCCTGAAATGTCATCGGGTGACCACTACAGTTCCACAGGGAGGGAGCTGAACAACCAGGGCTCCTTATTCCATAGGTGAATGAATGAAAAACTGGTCTTGCAAACTTGTGCTAGCATGTATTTGTGATAACTGCCTGCAGCTGAGACACAAGGCCTGCATCTTTGCTTTGTGGTATTCTTTTATTTATTTATTTTTCAGACAGGATCTTACTCCATTGCCCAGGCTGGAGTGCAGTGGTGAGATCATAGCTCACTGCAGCCTCGACCTCCAGAGCTCAAGAGATCCTCTCACCTCAGCCTCCCAAATAGCTGGGACCACAGGGCATCACTGTGCCTGGCTGTTTTTTTCTTTTACTTTTTGTAGAGGCAGGGTCTCACTTTATTGCCCAGGCTGGTCTTGAACTCCTGGGCTCAAATAATCCTCCCACCTCAGCCTCTCAAAGTGCAGCAATTACAGGTGAGCCACCACACCTGGCCTTGGGACATTTTCGATCATCTAAAGTTATCCCTCTGGACAGGAGGATATCGGCTGCCTGTCTGAAACCCTTCTCCTCCCGCTGGCCATCTCCCAGTCTGCATATTGTGTACAACTTTGAGACCTCAAACATCAAACATATGCCATGCACCAAGGCAAGAATTAGCAGGACATGGCCTGAGCACCTGTGAGAAATAATGACATCTCCAATGTGCCAACCTTGAACCCAAGGCTTGGCTTTCACTCCCAAAGAATGAAAGTCAACATGTGCTTGGGCATCAAATCAGAGAAAACTGTCAACTCTTTCGATTTGTCAGTTCTACAGTACTGAAGTTTCTTTCTAAAAACAGTATCCGGTTTCAAGTGTAAAAGAAGGGAACGTATAATACAGATGTTTCATGAAGTTTGAAGTAGCAAGAGTCCAAAACCATCACTTTTACATTATCAGCCACCTCTGAAGAGTTCAAAGCATTTTTTGTGAAAGTTTTAGGGCAAAATTTCATGACAATAGACTGTGCAGAAATTATCCTTATTTCTGCAAAAAGAAATGAATGAACTTTAGAACTGATAAAGTTCTGCCGACTCCTATTCTTAAAACCCAGTAGTCAAAGCCACACTTCCAAAGTAGTACTCATACCTTCCCAGGCTGTGCTGGCTCTTTCAGGACTAGCTGGGCAAAGGCATGAGGCATGCTTGCAAACATCAGGTGAGACAAGAGAAGGGCAGCCTTGGACCCTGTGGGGGTAGTGGCAGCCTCGATGGCACTGGCCAATCCCTGCCAGGCAGGAATATGAACCTCTCAATATCGCCCAGACAATCTGATTTTTAAGGAGAAAATGGAAATCTAATAATTTGGCAGTAAAATCTGATTTTTGAACGTTGGCTTCTTCTTCTTATGATTTTAAAAATTTACTGTGAACCAAGCAAATCACATCTGCGAGCCAGACATTGCCCAAGGAAACTGGCTTACAACCACAGTCCTGAGATGTCACTACTGACGGCAATTTCTATCTATGTTTAAGGAAGGAAGAAGAAGAAAAAAGAGACTCCTATTTAAATCCATAAATGACTGCAGCCACATCTGCCTGCTTGGAAGGGGCATCGTTTCTCTCCAGTCTGGAATAATTTCTAAGAAGCATACTATGACAGGTCTGGGCTGGAGACTCTCCCTGTCACCATCCCCACATATCCCCAGAGGTCTGTGCCCTGCTGCAAATGGAGCCCATCCCTCTCTCCCCGCACCTTCCTGAAAGTTTCCACATGTGACTGCCATTTTCCAGTAGAGCTTGGGGGTCTAGGGAAGGGCTGCTGCTCCACGCCTGTGTTCATGCGGTTAGTAGAGGAGCCAAAGCCACAAGGAGCAAAACTCCAGATGTGTCAATAATTCTATATAACAAGAAAAAGAAGTCATGCAGACTGCCTAGAGGTCTTGGGTAGGGGGTTTCTGGGCTTTTCACAGGAAGTGGGTCTGTATTCTAGATTGATCTATCTATCTATCTATCTATCTATCTATCTATCTATCTGTCATCTATCTGTCCATCCATCTATCTATCATCTATCTATCCATCCATCTATCTATCCACCTATCTATATATCATCTATCTATCTATCATCTATCCATCCATCTATCTATCTGCCTATCTATCTATCTTTCTATCTATCTCTCTATCTCTCTATCTATCTATCTTT
The DNA here is from genome assembly GCF_047675955.1 of Chlorocebus sabaeus. Taxonomy (NCBI): domain Eukaryota; kingdom Metazoa; phylum Chordata; class Mammalia; order Primates; family Cercopithecidae; genus Chlorocebus; species Chlorocebus sabaeus. Next base: position 27,140,790 of record NC_132909.1, on the reverse strand, counting down.
ATTTATTATCTTAAAGATTAGCATGACCCCAGAAGCTTGGAGCACTTGTGGTTATGTTTGGCCATGCAGCCAATAGTGTCCCCAGAGAGCAGGACACACTGTGTAAGCTGCTTCACAGTGGATGATGAGTCCTAAAAACACAAGGGGCAGGGGGAGTAGGGTGTGAGATTTGCAGACAAAGGTTTGTATTCCAGAATGTTGTGACCTGTCTGCACTCAGCCACCCAATGGCAGGGCTGGGGGATCCTCCACCCTGGAGAGGCCACATGGGCATCACCTCGTGGCCACAGAGCAAATCCTGGAGAAGCTGTGAGCAGGGCATTTGCTCCTTCTCTGGGCTGTGGAGATACCTAAGCACACACCCAATCTTGGTGGCAGCAAAGATGCTCTTGGGTAAATAGAAATGGCCATGAAACCCTTATTACAGCATTCACAGGGGTTAAAGAAGCTAATAAGTTTGTCAAACAGGAGGGCTGAGTGGACCTGTCCTATGGCCTCCCTTGGAAATGTCTCTTTCTGCTCCACACAGTGGAAGGCTTCCAGACACACAGTCCCCTCCCATTCCTTCTCCTGGGGAAGTAGCCTTAACCTACACAGATAGCCTGAAAGAGGCTGGGGACTGGTAGCTCAGAAATGAGGAAAATGACATCCCCCAGCCTGGTCTAGGAAAGTGCTTGTTCCCAGCCCCATACAGGAGACGCCTTTCTTCTTATCTCCTTCTGGGGGATTTCAGAGCCACTCATCATGAGTCACAGCGGAGAGGTGAGTTTTTCTTACATCTGCTTAGCTATAATTAATGTATGAATTGTTGGCATTGTTTTTCTTTAAAAAAAATTAGAACAACTGCAAAGGGAGAGTAATGTGCCCACCCGTGGTCTGACTAATGTCATCTCACATATCCAGATCAGTGTATTTGGTTAAAGCAATGTGAACTGTAAATCTGAATAATTTATCGAACTATTGAACCACTTGTAAAATAATTGAAGCTTGAGCCTAGTTTTGCATAACAGATTTAAACTGAAGAGCAATGTATTAGCAAGATCTCAACCTCTAGAAATAGAAATGGCTGTAAGAGAGCTGACAGTCTTTATCATAAAACACACATACGTAAAGCATTTATAACTGGCCACTGTCTTTAACAATGACTTGGTAGCATTTGCAGCCCACCCCAACCAGACCCTAGCACAGAGGAAGGGAAGCTGAGATGGTGGAGGAAGAGGGTCGCCGACAAAATGTTTGATAATCTCAGAGTTTAAGGGGCTGGGGCTGGGGGAGCAGAGACGTTCTTTCATCCGTAGCATAGGTTATCTTGAAAATTGCCTACAAACCAAAGGTCCGGCAAAGACCAGCTGGAGGTGTTTAGTTGGCAATGGATAAGATTGACTCCACCAAGGCAGGGCACAGTGGCTCACACCTGTAATCTCAGCATGTTGAGAGGCTGGGGAGGGTGAATCACTTGAGGCCAGGAACTCGAGAACAGCTTGGCCAACATGGCAAAACCCCATCTGTACTAAAAATACAAAAATTAGCCGGGCGTGGTGGTGCGCGCCTGTAATCCCAGCTACTCGGGTGGCTGAGGCATGAGAATTCCTTGAACCCGGGAGGCAGAGGTTGCAGTGAGCCAAGATTGTGCCACTCCACTCCAGCCTGGGTGACAGAGAGAGACCCTGTCTCAAGAAATAAAAGTAATGAAATAAAAAAGATTGGCTCCACCAGTATGAGAGAGGGAGGTGTTTGGTTCACCTGCCTGTGCCCTGATGAGCCAGTGTCTGTAGTGTCAAGTGCACATCCGAGCCCGCATGATAAAAGGGACATTGATGAACTAATGAATCCAACAATTGCCATTCAAGATGGAGAAAAACGTCAACCACATTCAGTGAGGATCGGTGGAGAAGCACACTTTCTCCCTCATTTTACAACTTCATTAGGAAAGTATTTAGATACATATATTACAGTAACAACATTTGGGGGAAAACTAGATAAGCAAAAGAGAAAGAAAAAGAATCAGAAATCATAATCTCTAGGGAGAATCCTTCTTGACATTGGTCTGAGCAGTGATTTTTTGATATAATACCAAAAGCACAGGCAACATAAGCAAAAATAGACAAGCGGCACTGCACCACACTAAAAGCTTGTACACAACCAAGAAAAGAATCAGTAGAGTGAAAAGGCAGCCTAGAGAATGGGAGAATATATTCGTGAACTTTATATCTATCTAGTAAGCAGTTACTATCTAAAACATATCAGAAACACAAATCATGTAAGAAAATACAAATCACCCAATTAAAAAATGGGCTAAATTGCTGAACAGGCATTTCTCAAAAGAAAGACACACAAATGGCCAACAGGTGTATGAAAAGGCGCTCGACATCACTAATCATCAGGGAAATGCAAATCAAAACCATGGTGAAATATCTTCGTGCCCGTTAGGATGGCTATTATCAAACAGAGAAAAAATAACAGGTGTTGGCAAGGATGTGGGGGAAAAGGGAGCCCTTGTACATCCCTGGTGGGAATGAAAACTGGCACAGTCGTTATTAAAAATAGAATGGAGATTTCTCAAAGAATAAAAAAACAGAATTACCATAAGATCCAATAATGCCACTTCTGGGTATATACAGAATGGAAATGAAATCAGTACCTCGAAGAGACATCTTCACTCTTATGTTTATTATGACATTATTCACAATAGCCAAGATATGGAAACAACCTAAATAGTCTGTCAACAGATGAATGGATAAAGGAAATGTCACACACACACACACACACACACACACACACACACACACACACACACATATAATGGAATATTATTCAGCCTTAAAAATGGAAAACCAGAGCTGGGTGCAGTGGCTCATGTCTGTAATCCCAGCACTTTGGAGGGCTGAGCCAAGTGGATCACCTGAGGTCAGGAGTTTGAAACCAGCCTGGCTATATGGTGAAACCCCATGTCTACTAAAAATACAAAAATGAGCCGGGCATGATGGCACACGCCTGTAGTCCCAGCTACTGGGGAGGCTGAGGTGGGAGAATCGCTTGAACCTGGGAGGCAGAGGCTGCAGTGAGCCAAGATCGCGCCACTGTACTCCAGCCTGGGTGACAGAGCGAGACTCCCTCTAAAAAAAAATGAATGGAAAACCTGCTCTTTAGGGCAGTGTGGATAAACTTGTTGGAAATTAGGATAAGTGAAATAAACAAGGCACAGAAAGACGAATACTGCATTATCTCACTCATATGTGGAGTACAAAATGGTCAGCCTCATAGAAGCAGGGGGTAGAATGATATCTGCCAGGAACTGAGGATGTTGGGGAACATGGAAAGACATTGGTCAAAAGGCACAGTTAGGGAAGATGAATAAGTTCTTTGGGTCTAATGTAGACCGTGGTAACTACAGTTAACAATATTGTATACTTCAAATTTTTGAAGAGTATAGATCTTAAGTGTTATCACCACACACACACACACACGCACACATGTAATGGTAAATATGTGAGATGATGTGTATATTAACTAGCTTGATTGTGATAATCATCTCACAATGTGTATATATTGTGAAATATATACTTATAGTGATATATATCAAAACGTCAAGTTTTACATCTTAAATATGTGCAATTTCTGTTTGCCAATTTTATTTCAGTAAATCTGTAAATTCAACAATAAATTGAGAAATAAAAAAATAAATAAATCACAATCTCAACAGCCAGAGGTTCATGTCATTTCAAATTTTTACATCTTGCATTATATGAGAAGTTGTTTATAAAATGCAGATCATACAGTCTCAATCTGTAGCTTTAAATTAGCAACACATATTATTATTACAGATAAAAATATGTATTTTGAATATGCATACATATCATGTCCATATAATGCATGTAAAAAATATTTCTAATGGTTACATACCATTCTTCCTGCCCTGTGGTTTACAAATGAGCAGAGGCTGATTCTGATTTTGATGTTCATAAACAATGCTGGTATAAAAATAACTGAAAAGACTAAGGAAGCATTCTCTATGCTTTATCTTTTAATCCTCCTAGCCCTAGAAAGGAGATACTGTTAATTTCTCTATTTTATGGATGAGGAAAATGGACTTAGATAGAGAATCTAAGTAACCAACAAGTTGTGACATTCTGGGCAAGGATCAGAGCTGGAATTTAAACCCAGGTCTGTCTGATGCTGCAGCCAAGACTGGTAATTACTACAATCTACTGCTGTCTACACACATCTATTGTATTTTTTTTCTGACTACTTCTTTAGGATAAATTCCTGAAAGTATACTTGCTGGGACAAAGGAGATCAGAATTTTAAATCTAGGAAACAGAAAAGATGGTTGCGGTGTTCAGAGATGTGCAGGCTGATGACATGGCTGAAGATCTGGTTCCTTCCAGTTCACTCGCCAGGCCCGACTGGAATGGAGAGGTAGACCGTGGGTCACATGTGCTCCAAAATGGAACAGCTGGCCAGGTGCGGTGGCTCACGCCTGTAATCACAGCATTTTGGCAGGCCAAGCCAGGTGGATCACCTGAGGTCAGGAGTTGGAGCCAGCATGGTGAAACCCCATCTCTACTAAAAATACGAACAGTAGCTGGGCGTGATGGTGGGCACCTGTAATCCCAGCTACTCGGGAGGCTGAGGCACGAGAGTTGCTTGAACCCAGGAGGGGCAGGTTGCAATGAGTTGAGATTACACCACTGCACTCCAGCCTAGGCGACAGAGTGAGACTTGGTCTCAAAAGAAAACCCAAAGGGAGCAGCCTTCTTTGTGAGTCAAAGAACATCCCCTCCCCAAAATCATTCCAGTCAAGTATGCAAGGGTCCCTGGCAGAGACGTCAGCACCAGGAAGGAGACAGAAGGCCCAGTGCCCTCTCCAATTCTCCCGTTCTTCCAGACCGCAGTCCATCCGGCCGTCTGGTGCTACAATTATGATATAAAATTTGGGGAGTCTTTATTTATATGCCATACTTACTAAATCAGTGTTTCAAAACTATTTCTATAAAAGAAAAGTCATCTTTGATCTCTAAAAATGTAGGGGGGTAGGTGGTGGAGGAGGAAGGCATGAACCCATATATGGAAATACATTCAATTGGAGCAAAATGCAAAAACGGCCTCTGTTTCGGATTAGGAGCCTTTGTTCCCTGGCAGTGGCTGTCCTCCACCTTGCTGGCATCTTCTGCCCAGGCTTGTTTTATTTGTGGGAACCACACATTATTATAACTTAAAATGCAAATCCGCCTGAAGAAAGCTGTGACGTATCTGCTGAAAGAGACACAGACTGCTTAGCCTAAGTTGGCCTTTTTTTTTCCCTTCTTAGCCTAAGTTGGCCTTTTTTTCCCTTCTATTCTAATAGATCTTGTTCTTTTTTTTTTTTCTTTTTGTCACTCAAAATGAGTGTCTGATGTACTAGCATAAATTGTTAAAAGCAGTTTTAGGTAAAGGAAGAGAGAGTAAAGTGGAGATTTTTTCACAAAAGCCAACCTCAATTTATGTCAAAGAGGGTTAAAAGACCTTGGGATTAAAGCAATAAACTTGCTGCTGTCAAAGCTAAAACCCGCTAACAATTTAGTGCCAAACGCATGTTGTTCAATATCATTTCATATTATATTATGTCACAAAGAGCTGATGGTTCTGCATCACCCTGACAAGGCTGATTTACTCTGAAGAATTCATCGACATTTTGCACAGTCAAAGCTGACTTCATTTTGTTTGGATGGACGGTGGGAAATGTCTCTGTACTCGAGTTCGAATATTAGTCTGAAAATCTATTGCGGATTAAAGATTCAGGAGGACCGTTGGTCTATAGCTTTGCCAAGTAAGGTCTTTGAAAGGTAGCTATAGACTTTTGAACGCCCTCATTGGCAAAATGCTTAGACCAAAGACTAATAAAAATCAACAGAGGTTAAGTTAGATATTTGCGGCATCCTTTAAAGTATGTGAACTGTTAGCCAACTCTCCGGAAAAAGAAAGTTGTAGGAGTGGATTTTCCCCAGACTAGACATCAATTACTTTTAAATTTCTCAAAAGATATTAATCACTCTATTTTCTTGATTATGTGCACCCATAATTCCCTTTTCCCGTTTTCTTTTTTACTGGCACAGACGAATAGTTGTAACTGTGGACATTAAGATGTCTTGTCGTTCAAAGGTAATGAGGCAGTGGGTATAGAGGACTTCAGGTCAGGGAGACGAGATTTTTCCTGGGACGATTACAGAGGGAATAGTGGCTCTGAAATTATATGACCTCTGCCTTGAGGAGCTAGATACAAATGAGGTCATTTTTAAAAATCAAATGATTGAATATACTATACACAGTACAATAATATTTACATAAATGTGGATCACTTATGAAATATGTATCTATATTTATATACTTAAATCTGAAAGATGATTCAACAAAATATTGAGTGGTTATTTCTGGGAGATGATATTAGAGGCAAAAGGTGATTTTTTTTTCTTTTCAGCCTATGGATATTTTCAAATTTTCTTTTATTAAAAAATGAAAACATATACAATTATACTGAAGGAAATTATTGTCCAAAGCAATTCCACAGTGAATGTCTTTGTAAAGTGTGATCCAATGGTTTAAATTAGAAGAAAGAAAATCCTAATCTAAAAGGGTTCTACAATTGTTGTTTTCAAACATGGCTTGCTTCAGAATGTGCCCTTTCCGTGGTCAGCCCTCTGCCCTGTAAGAAGGAGAATGAATAAGATGATGTTGCTTCTACATCGAGTGGCTGGGATTCTAAGTCCGATGTCGTCAGAGCGCTGTGTGCATTCCACTGAAGATGTGATTGACAAGCTAGGAGGAGGTCAGCCTCCGCCACCCAAAGGGTGCTGGAAGGCCTTGACGGGGGTCCAAACAACTCCAGGTGGCAGGACCAAATGACTCCAGAAAAGGGAACTGTGTGTGAGTGTGTGTGTGGGGGGAAGAGGGGGATGTGTGGGTGTGTGTGTGACTTCTTCTACAATGAGGAAGGAGATGCTTCTCAGACTTGCCTGACTTCCCTCTCCAGGGCCTCAGAGCCACCATCCCACCCTCACTTTCTGAGGCCACCTACACCTCACCTGAGCCTCATACAGCTTCCCCCACAGCCCAAGGGCACGCATTGCCAAGGCTGCCTTCTTGGTTTTTTTTTTTTTTTTTTTTTTTTGAGGTAAATCTCACTTTGTCACCCAGGCTGGGATGCAGTAGCACCATCTCCACTCACTGCAACTTCCGCCTCCTGGGTTCAAGCGATTCTCCTGCCTCAGCCTCCCAAGTAGCTGAGATTACAGTCGTGCACCACCATAACTGGCTAATTTTTGTATTTTTAGTAGAGAGAGGGCTTCACCATGTTGGTCAGGCTGGTCTCAAACTCCTGACCTCAGTTGATCTTCCCACCTCGGCCTCCCAAAGTGCTGGGATTACAGGCATGAGCTACTGCACCCAGCCACCCCAAGGCTGCCTTCTAACAGAGGATGTTCACTTTCTAAAACATTAAGTCAAAGAAAGTGCCGTGCGTTCAGAACACCACGACGCCTCTGCCTAACACAGTGTGTGGCCTCAGTTTCCTTCTCGGTGTGATTGGCACTAGCACACGTGCCAGGTTTGTCCTCCAGGGCTAATGTGGAACCCAGCTGCATAAGGCATAGCCAATGAACGGAATAAACACGTTCCAGTGCACAGGTAGCAGTCTGGGGATGGCACAGTGGGGTGAGACGTTACCCCACACCCCAGGTGCTCCCTATCTAGGGATGAACTGAAACCAAGGCTCAGATGTGGTAAAGGCCAAAAGAAGGGCAGAGCAAGTGTACTGCACACCCAGTACTTTTCTCGGGGCACGTCGAGGGGTAGTGGTGGAGGAACTGCAGTGGAGCTGTGTTTTGGGGACAGGAAGGCAATTGCCTAAGGGACACTTTGAGATACAAGGCAGTTATGGTTAGGAGACGATTCCCAGTAGTAACCCCCAATTAGGTAAGAGTGTGTGGAGAGCTTGGCTTTCCTGGTTATTTCTCATACAGCCCTTGCAGAAGGCAGAATAATTGACCCAAGTGGATGCAGAGATTCTTCTTAAGCCATCCCCAGTCCTCTCTCTCCCTCCTTCTATCCCAAGACCAACAACCCCTAAAGCATGAAGTCATCCCCTTTTGCACACTGGATCCTGTTCCTTGGACTGTGCTCCTGTTCTAGGTTCTTCTGTCCCCAAAGAGCTTCTAACCATGGCCATGCTTCTGCCACCCATGGCTTCTCATCCCGACATCCAGGAATTGTCCTGCCCACTTCGGACCAGCCCTGCCTCTGGCAAGCACCTGAGGCTCTCAGGGGTCCATTGGGCGGAGACCTGGGTGAGGACAGTGCTATCGAGGGCCAGGTAGTTTTGGAGGATATACACCCTGTCTTCCTCACTGACCGATCACTCTTGCCTGGTTCTCTGGTAACACAGAGCTCCCATACCAGAAACTTCCCTCCAGGAGTAACTGGGCTGGTATGGAAAGTGGAAAAGTAATAGCAACAATTCTATAACCCAGAGCACAATGGACTGATGTTAAGGGCTGGAATGCACACAAGAGAGTGTCAAGGTTAGGGTTGGAGGAAGGTACTCAGGTGAGGAGACACCTGGCCTGCATCTCTGACAGGGACATATAACCCCAAGTTCGGCCAGGTGCGATGGCTCACACCTATAATCAATCCCAGCACTTTGGGAGGCCGAGGCAGGTGGATCACCTGAGGTCAGGAGTTCGAGAGCAGCCTGACCAACATGGTGAAACCCCATCTCTACTAAAAATACAAAAAATTAGCTGGGCATGCTGGTGGGTGCCTATAATCCCAGCTACTCTGGAGGCCGAGGAAGGAGAATTGCTTGAACCCAAGAAGCGGAGGTTGCAGTGAGCTGCGATCATGCCGTTGCACTCCAACCTGGGTGACAGGAGTGAAACTCCATCTCAAACAAACAAACAAACAACAACAATAAACTGAAGTTTGAGGGGAAAGCAATTGGGGAACTGTAGAGAAAATTGGTGGGATGAGGGTGTTGGGAGGACAGAAGTTGAAACTGAAAATATAGGGTTGGGGCCCATATAGCTTAATATTTTCTAAGAAGTCTTAACCTTATCTTCTACGTACCCTGAGTTGCAGAGGGGTTTTAGGCAGAGATAAGGATATGGTTAGTTTGTTGTGTTGAAAAGTTGCATCTCATTGTAGTTTTGCTTTGCATTTTCCTAACGAGGATTGGAGTTAAGCACCTTTTCCTGGCCTTCTCTCACATTTGTGTATCTTCTTTGGAGGAACGTCTGTGCAGCTCCTTTCACCATTTTTAAATACTATGATTTATCTTTGTATCGTAGAGCTTGACATGGTTCTTTATATATTTTGTGTAAAAGTCTCTTATCAAATATATGATACATATATTCTATTCATCTATCATCTGAACTATTGAAGTCTCCTCCTGTAGGCCTCCTTCCTCCTTTTCTTGCTCCCCTACAATTCAGTTAGCCAGAGAGATTTTTTTAACATAAATCATAACATAAACATAGCCCTAGTTCTCCATGCAATATGATTTTTAAAAAATGTTTCTTCAACCGAGTCACTCTCCTGCTTTAAAAAATAGATGTAAGAAAATAAACCTCTTTTCTGGCTTCCCACTGCTATTGGGATGATATCCAGGACCCTTCCCTCGGATTCTAAGGCCCTAAATGATGTGCTGTTTTTTGCAAATCCACTTCAATTTTCATCACTCTCTGCACCCTCACCATCCCCCAGCACAGTGACTTGATTTCAGGTTCCCCGAGCTTCCCCGCATCCCATCCCCTTTACATTCCAGAAGGCTCCCTCACCCCTCTTCCCTGGCCAATTTCCTTTCACCTGTATCAGGTTAAATGCTGCTTCTCTTGGGAGAACATCACTGACCCTTTCAGCCTAAATCAGGTCCCCTTTAGACAAGGACAGTGTTCATCAAACTCATCACACTTTGATTGGAGGACTTATTGATTGATGGCCCTTAGACTAAAAGTGAGAGAAAGACAGGGCCCATCTGCTGTGTGTCCAGCACCCAGCAAAATGTCCCTAGAGGAAAGTGCCAGATGAAGGTTACCTTTGGCCACCAGGGGCCCGATGGGGAAGCTGTATCCACAAGGCCCCTCTCTGAGACTGCCGTCTTCCCAGATGAATGATAAAGCTCCTATCAAAAGAGCATTCATTATATTTCTGTCCCACTCTGTATTGGCTGCTCACTCTTTCTCCCAATAGATTTGGAAATCACAAAATTTATGAAGTTCCCCCCAAGTCCTTGCTGACTTTTGGTGCTGAAGAAAGTGCCATCAAAATAACCCCCCACAATTCATTAGTAATTTATCAGCCTTTTCTCCCTCACCCCAAGGGACAAAGAACCATGTTTCTTAGAGTTTGGGAGAGCCCCACTGCCTTTGTTGTTTGTGTCTGTGTGTTTTAAGTTTTATTTCAAGAATGACTTTCTAAGAGGTCTTTGAAGTATAAAGCTGCCGCCTTTGCTAAACCTAATGTTCTTGTAAATTTTCACCTTGGATCTGACAGTGAATCAGAGACAGAGCTGGAAGGAGCTTCCGTGAAGGCAGTGATTGGGAAATAGATCCAGAGGGTGGGCACCTTGTGTTTGCTGCCTTTTCACAGGTCACTTAGAAAGAGTACTCTAGGTGTCCCGTTTTGCGCTTAGAAACTACCCTTGCCAACATTCTTGCCTGCCCCAAACAGCCATGCCCTCTGATGGCTCAGAGGTGGATCATGTGACCTATACTTAGGTCAACCAGCCCTTCACGTCTGTTAGTCCTCAGTGATTAGTTTAGAATGAGACATTTGACCCAAGTACAGCCGTCAATCACATGCAAACAGCTTGTGGGGATGCCGGGTGAGAAGCTCTCCTTTTTCCCTAAGCTGTAGGTGAAGGTGGGTGCAGAGGCCATGCCGGAGCTGCTGCAACTATCCTGTGAACAGAATGCAGAGATGGTTAGGGCTTGGTCTGAGAACCCTGTCCCAGTCCTAACACAAGTGGGCTTAGAGGCAGCATCTCTGCTGCCATTATTAGTTATGCATGGTGGCGAATTTCTTTTTTTGTTGTTCTTGTTGTTTTATTTTTGTGTTGAGATGGAGTCTCACTCTGTCTCACAGGCTGGAGTGTAGTGGTGCCATCTCGGCTCACTGCAACCTCCACCTTCTGGATTCAATCGATTCTCCTGCTTCAGTCTCTTCAGTAGCTGGGATTACAGACGCCTGCCACGTCTGGTTAATTTTTGCATTTTTAGTACACATGGGGTTTCACCACGTTGGCCAGGCTGGTCTCGAACTCCTGACCTCAAGTGATCCACCCACCTCGGCCTCCCAAAGTGCTGGGATTACAGACGTGAGCCACCGTCCGGCCATGAATTTCTTTATCCTAAGTTCCTGCCACTTACACAGAGAGTATCCTGTTGATGCCCTCTACCTCGTGTTTCCATGCCTGCTCTCCAGGATGCGACTCGGCTGCAGTTCGTCCATGCAGCTGTGTGCACATGAAGGGCTCTCTACCAGTACGGTGCGGTCCTCAGGCTTGAGCATCCTGCAGCCTGCTGTGGTCTCACTGACCCTCCTCACCAAGGGCAACCTCCAGTTCCCTGTAGCCACCTGTCTCTCTCAACTAGGCAGCTCTTGCATCTTGAGGGGGTTGAGTCATCCTCCTGTGGGGCTTTCACAGGTGCTGCAAGGAGTCAAGTACTTTACCTGTCTGGCCCCAACAGTGTGACAACCTTCACACATATGTTTGATGGGACCATGGTGTTTAGAGCCTGTGTCCATCTTCTCACCTTTACCTTCCAGAGTCCTGCCTTCGTTCACAGGAGAGAAGAAGAGTTGGCAGCCCCAGGCTCACTCTACCCCATGGGAGTCCCTCCTGAGGCTTCACTTCTGCAAGGTAGGAGCCTGGAGATGCTGCCCTAGCCAGGTAAAAGGAAGACAGAGACACTCATCTACATGTTGTCATAGCCCCTTCCCCAAGGCTGGGAAAGGAGGACTTTATTCTCTAGGCAACGTCCACTGACAACGCTGCCCAGGCAGCTGGTCCCCAACCCCGCTGGAGGCGTTCCAACCACTTAACACAGTTTTTCAGTTTCCACTGCCTAGGCACATACATTTCCATCCCTGGGAATGGATTGCCATGGGAACTTTCCTCTCCAAAATTCTGATGGATGGCATTTTTACCCTGCAATGATCCCTAAGTTAAAGTGATATTCACCAATATTTATTATGTGGTAATGGTGTGGAGCACCAGATCAAAAATTCATGGCAAGCACACACTGCAACACTCTCCCTGAATGCTCTCAGAGCAGATATATGATTCCATGGATACGCATGTCGGCACACACCCAGCACATCTGTATGAAACTGGTGTACGCATGCGTGCACATTCACATACACACACACAGCCTGGGCCATGTCTTGTCTTTCGACTCCAGTGGCACTGCAAGAATAAACTGTTCCAGAAGCAGGCCTGAGAGACAGGATTTCTCAACCAAGAGATGTGCAGATGTGAATTTAGAGGAAGAGCCAGTAGCAGGAGGTTTAGTTTCTCCCACTCTACCACCAACTAGGAGTTAATTCATCAATTCTGGGGCTCATTTAAACAACACGGCACGACACTGGTGGGGAGCAAACATCCTCTGAATGCCTGCTCACTTCTGCAGAGGAGAGCAGGGAGCTGAGCCTGGCATCCAGAGCTCAAGGCCTGATAGCCCGAACTCACATGAAGGCCGGAGGATGAGCTCCTAGAACTCGGAGAGTCTTGGCCTAATGACTTTTAGCCAAGAACATTTTGTGAAATAAAAAAAGACTCTTTGAGGCCAAGCATAGTGGCTCATGCCTGTAATCCCAGCACTTTGGGGGGCCAAGGCAGGAGGATCGTTTGAGGCTGGGAGCTCAAAACCAGCCCGGGCAACACGGCAAGATCCTGTCTCTACCAATCATTTAAAAATTAGCCTGGTGTAGTGGCATGTGCCTGTGGTTATAGCTACTCAGGCAGCTGGGATGGGAGGATAAGATCACTTGAGCCCAAGCGTTCAAGGCTGCAACGAGCTATGATTGTGCCACTGCACTCCAGCCTGGGTGAAAAAGAGAGGCCCTGTCTCTAAATAAAAATAATAAGACCCTTCACAAGCCTCAACAAAGATAGATCCAAGATCCTGGCTTCTCACTCCACAGGTAGCCAGAGAACACCCTGCTGTCTCCTGAGCCTGCCCTACCCTCTCCCACTAGGTCTGGTCCTCTCTCCTTTGTGTCCTGACCCACGTGACCACCCACACCCATCCCCTCCTTGGTAACATTCCCCAGGAAATCATTTTAGTGCCTCTTTCCTCCCCTTATGCCTCTAATCTATTTTGATTTTCTGTTACTACGCCTAGGAATGCCAAGGCATTGTACAACGGAAGGGGGCTGGGCGTCAGGGACAGCATCCCACCTCTTTGGTCATCTTTTAGCCATTACAATTCGCCATCACCTATTGTTGACTTGCCGCCGAGCTCCATGGAAAGAATACAAGATACGTACTGCAATGGTGTGAGAACATTTGGCTTCAATTTTTTCTATATATATATAAAGTTTTTTTCACCTTTTTATTCCTCCTTTTGACCCACAGGAAAGAGAACCCTAAGTCCCCACACTCTGCCACTTCATAAATCATCCCTAATTGTACCCCTGGGGTCTCTCTTGGCCAGTCTTTCAGAGGAAGGGCTACCTGGCCTTCCAAGGATTGGTTTATCACCTTAGTTGCTTTTTGCCAGGTTTTCTCCACCACAAGAGTCGTTTCTTTAATGACCTGGGCTATTCACAATAAGAAAATAACGTGGTTATAATCAGAGCTGGGGTGATTGTGCTTCATATAAGCCTCTCTCTATATATATATACACACACACATATGTATATATATGTATGTGTTATGTGTGTATGTATAAAAGGCATATTATCTGCCTTTCTCCACCTCCTAAATATTCCTCAACTGAGATTTCGATCAAACTCACCAATGACCTGGGAGTACCTAGGTGGGTCTCCTTGCACTGTTGACCATGGTGAGTTCACTCGGAAAGCCCTGCTCTAGGGACAATGTGCATCTTATTCTCTGCCCCTAGCATGCATATGCCCAAATCCCCCAAGGATAGAAGAAAGAAAACACATTGCTTTTTCCAACTCCAAAATTACTGTGAATGACATTGATAAGTCTGAAGGAGGGAGGAAAGGAAGAATGGAAGGATACGGCATTAGAGAGAGGGCAAGGAGAACAAAGGAAGGCACTGTTGGACAATAAGCTGCAGGTGAACAGGAACACTTTGTCCAGAGGGCCTCCATGGTGGGGAGGGAGCAGCTGGGAAGAGAGCGGTTCTTAGAATCTTAGCCAGAGTTCAAATTACAGGGCGCTGTTTCATTCCCCAACTCGGGTATCTAGAAACACAGACAGAGGGAACCCCTTTCCAGGATTCCACCATCTCCCACAAAAGCATGCCACAAGGGCATAGAGTGAAAAAAATGAAACGGAAACTCACGGAAAAAAATTAGATTCAAGATGAATCTGATGGGGTGTAGAAACATCCTCCAATCAGAGGAGACGTGCTCCCACCTTTAAACACGAGAGGGTTGGGCTAGCGTTGCTGCCTCAAATATAGGATGAACTTGAACTTCAGATAAGCAATGAACAATTCTTTGTAAGTATAAACTATGTCCAAATATTTCATGGGGCATGTATCTACCAAAAAGTTTTGGTTGTCTATCTAAAATTCCATTTCAATCGGGCTTTTTTTTTCTTTTGGTAAATCTTGCCAGATTTAGGTCAGACAAAATTTCCAAAGCTTCTTTCAGTTTTTCCATTCTCTGCTTTGTGTCCCCACCCCAAGGGGAGAGCCACCGGGGCCTCAGAAGAGGCGGGGCACACAAGAAGACAAGAAGAGTTCTTGGATCAGGACGGCAAATTATGGCTGAGGCTACGTGCATAGGGAAGGGGTTGTTGAAACAGGCAAAACCAAGTGTGTCAAGATTTGTTTTAAAAAGAAAAAAAAAAAAATGGCTCATCAGCAGTGAGGCTGACCCAGTGAGTCCAGACACCACAACCTACAGCAGAATCTGAACCATGGAGCTGTCACGGAGCAACTGGGAAAACATGAATTTACAGTGAAACCGATAAAATTCTGTGTAATCTGTCTTTATAACCCCAGAAAGTGACATGGTTAAAAAAAAGACTAATATTCTTTTTTTTTTTTTTTTTTGTCTAAACCACTAATTATTTTACCTGTATGAAATTCCTCTATTATTTTCACTGCTGGAAAAATCACAGCGTGGCTAGTACTGCTAGTACCTGTCACAGACAGGCGTAAACAATGTGATCCAATAAAACCTTATATAGCACAGTGCACACAATAGTGGCTTGCCAGGCTCGTCCAGTAAAACAAAATATCAAAGCAGAAAAAATTAACCAAAGATCGCTTGCACGGGGAAACGTGGTAAGTGAGTTTGAAGACTGAATTCCTAATATCGCTGGACAACAGACTTCACAGATACCCGAGAGTGGAAGGAAAGGGTCCCGGGGAGGGGCTGGCGATGAGCTGTCAAGATCTGACTGCAACTGGCAACTCGCTTCTCATCCGCACCTGGGTTCCTAGGGTAGTCAGGTCGCTAACGGCCCTGTATGTTGGTTAGCACCTTACAGTTTGCAAATGTTTTTACATGCACTGGCTCATTGAGTCTTCCCCCAACGCTGTACAATCAGATAAAATCCTGCCATTCTCCAGGAACTGACTAGACCATAAATGCTCCCCACAAAAATGCTCAGCCTACTTGGGGAGACACCCATTAAATTACCATACTAATGAAAATCCAATTATAGACAGAGGTAAAGAAAAGGACTTGGATCTGACTTTGCACAGGGTGATAGGGGAGGCTCCCTGGAAAAGGTGACGTTAGACCTGAGCTCCAAGGCAAACAGGGTGGGGGAAGCAGCACCTTCCTGTGGGAGGGAAGAGTCCTGAGCAGGGAAAGCCTGAAGGTATGCGGAGAGAGTGAAACAGGCAACTGTGGGGGTGGAGGTGGGCAGAGGAAGAGAGAAGAGAGGGGCAAGGCAAGGAGGGAGGATGAGCAGGGGCCAGACCTCCCAGGGCCCCAGAGGCCATTCCCAGGGTTTGGGAAACCGTGGAATGGTGTTTAGCAAGGAGATGAGAGTTTCGGATCTCCTTTGCAGTGTGCCTTCTCCACTTCACAGCCATGATCCAGGGTCCAGAGTCCTGCCTTCCTTCTAGGAATTTAGAAGTTTCTTAAATTATCACGAGAAAGTTTGGGGCTGGGTGCAGTGGCTCATGCCTGTAATCCCAGCACTTTGGGAGGCCGAGGCAGGCGGATCGCCTAAGGTCAGGAGTTTGAGACCAACCTGGCCCACATGGCAAAACGCTGTCTCTATTAAAAATACAAAAATTAGCCAGGCATGGTGGCGGGCACCTGTAATCCCAGCTACTTGGGGAGGCTGAGGCAGGAGAATCACTTGAACCTGCGAGGCAGAGGTTGCAGTGAGCCAAGATCACGCCAATGCACTCCAGCCTGAGTGACAGAGCAAGAGTCTGTCTCAAAAAAAAAAAAAAAGAGGGTGAGTCAGATGTCACTTAATAGAGCCTCATTTGGCATTTGGAAGTGTACCCCTCCTGTGAGTGGCCGATGGGCAATGCTAACTGCAGTGGAAGAGAAGTCCTTAGTGGATGCCAACTTCTTGAATCTAGTAGGAAGACAACCAATGTCTCTCCTCAGGATGGCACAGCTTTGACCTTTGCTCAGGTAGACACTAGAGGGCCTCTTGGTCATCAGCTATGGATGAGAATCACGCTGGAGGAGGCTAGGCTGCCTCTGCCCTTCATTCCTGGTCTCCTGGAGGTCTGGTGTCATTGCTGCAAGCCCCATCCACCTTTCTTTCTCTTGTCACACTCATTCATCTCTGCCCATCTCCTCTATCTTCAGAATTCTTTCAAGTTTGGAAAGTGAGAAACTTTTATTTATTTATAAGCATTCTTCCAAATGCCTAAGTTCACCTTTCTGAGGCCTAACTTTGGATTATCCATAGCTAGAACTAACTTTCTTTCTTTCTTTCTTTCTTTCTTTCTTTCTTTCTTTCTTTCTTTCTTTCTTTCTTTCTTTCTTTCTTTCTTTCTTTCTTTCTTTCTTTCTCTTTCTTTCTTTCTCTCTTTCTCTCTCTCTTTCTCTTTCTCTCTCTTTCTTTCTGTTTCTCTCTCTCTTCTTTCTTTCTTTCCTTCTCTCTTTCTTTCTCTCTCTCTCTTTCCATCTTTCTTTCTTCTTCTTCTTCTTTTTTTTTCTTCTTCTTCTTTCTTTTTTTTTTTTTTTTTTTGGAGACAGGATCCAGCTCTTTTGCCTAGGCTAGAGTGCAGCAGTGTGATAATAGCTCACTGAAGCCTCACACTCCTGGACTCAAGCGATCCCAAAGTGCTGGGACTACAGTCATCACTATGCCCAGCTAATTTTAATATTTTTTGTAGAGACAAAGTCACAGTCTGTTGCCCATGCTGGTCTTGAACTCATGCAATCCTCCCACCTCCGTCTCCCAAAGTGCTGTTATTACAGGTGTGAGCCACCACACCCAGCCAAATGTTTTCCTTTTTCTTTGTACTCAGCTAGTATCATTCTTTTCCTTTTTCTGAGGCATCAAATGTAAAATGCCCACTTGACTAAATGGGCAAAGGGCAGGGGTTAGCAGGAAATAACTTCATTCTATCACAAAGAGGTTTTCCATTTGCAAGGATCACGCTGGAGGCATCAAAGAGAATGGTGGCATGAGGGTAGATCAATTGGTAGTTACTGCATAGCTCTGGTGGAAAGAGATGGCAACTTGGACTGGGATGATTGTGTTGGACACGGAAAGAAGCATTCAGGTTCCAAACAGATTATGAAATAAGATATTGACACTAAGCCGTATTTTGGAGATAGTGACCATGGAGAGAGAGGAGGACCTCACAATTCGTTTTGACACTTGGACAAGGCAGGGATGTTTTCACTGGAAATGGAAAACTAGAGATGGGAGTTACTTTTGAGAATAATGACCACCAGTTTGATTTTGAACACACTGAAATTGAGATGACTTGGAATTATTTAAGAAAATATGGAAACTAGCCAGATCCAGTGCTGTGCAGAGAGGCATCTACTGCAGATGAAAATATGGAAGTTCTAGATGTATACATGGTAGGAGGAATAAGTTCAAGCCATCTATTATGTAGCATGGTGATTCTAGCTAATAACAATGTGGTGTATATTTGAAAATTCCTAAGAGAGTAGATTTTCAGTGTTCTTACCACAAAAAATAGTAAGTATGTGAAGAAATGCATACTTAATTAGCTTGACTTAGCCATCACATGATATATATGTACTTTAAAAAGTCATGCTGTATGCTACAAATATATACAATTTTAATTTACAAATTAAAATAAATAATTATGGCCAGGCGTGGGGGCTTATGCCTTTAATCCCAGCACTTTGGGAGGCTGAGGCAGGCAGATCATGAGGTCAAGAGATCGAGAGCATCTTGGCCACATGGTGAAACGCTGTCTCTATTAAAAATATAAAAATTACCTGGGCATGGTGGTGCAATGCCTGTAGTCCCAGCTACTTGGAAGGCTAAGGCAGGAGAAGCACTTGAACCTGGGAGGAGGAGGTTGCAGTGAGTGGAGATCGCGCCTCTGCACTCCAGCCTGGTGACAGAGCAAGACTCTATCTCAAAATAATAAAATAAATAAAATAATTATAATAAATACAATTAAAAATGGAAAATAATGGTAAGAAAAACAATAAAGGAGATTACCCAAGGAAAATGACAAGGGTTAGGGTCATACCTCCGACAGATCTCTCATTTAATCGTTGAATCAATGAGTCTTCAAGAGACTGAAAGGGGATGCTAGGATGGTAGAAAGAGAACCAAGGGAGTGTGTCATCACAGAATCTAAAGTAAGAGGTGGTTCCAGTGAAGAGGCAAGCGTCATCAGTCCCTTGAGCTGCTAAGGGGCAAGAGGGTAAAGAATTTAACAATTTGTTGGATTTAGGGCGTGAAGGGTGTTGGTGAACTAATGTCTTTCTGGGTGGAGGGATGTGGGCAGAAGCTAATTGCGTGAACATCATTGCAAATGGGAGGTGAGGAAACCGGAACAAGAGAACAGGCAGTGCAGACGGTTCTCACTGCGGCACACGCCATTCTTCCCACCAGCTTGGCTGTAGCAGGGAGAGAACAGCAGGACAGCAGTGGGAGAGAGATGTGGCATCCAGGGAGGTGTGCTTATTGGCTTGCTTGCCTATTTGCTTGAAGACAGGAGTTCTGAGGATGTTCGCGGTAAGCAGAAAGGTCCCCGTGGGGGAAAGAGCACTTGTGTGGATAAAAAGGGGAAGAGACATTTTATAGATCGTGTTGGGTTTTTGTTAAGTTAGGAGGGGTGGGACCTAAAGCTTGGGTTGTGTTGGTGGGGAAGAGAATTCACCCCAGAGAAGGCGAGGAGCATCCTCCGTCTCACAGTTGAGAAGGGAGGAGGCCGTAGATCAGCACAGGTGAAGGAGGCTTGGGGCACAGCACCAGGAAGCTCTGTCTAAGACAAGTGCAGTAATGTAAGAGGTCACATCATGTGCTGAGTGGTGTCAGTCAAACATTTGAAAGGAAGAGATATGTTTCAGAATAAGTCTATAAGCAAGAAAGCAAATTAATTTGGTAAATGCAGCGGAAGAGCCTCGCAGGTTTGAGAGATCTTCTAGGGTTGGTGACTATGGATTTAGGATAGAAATGGAGGAGCTTGTGGTCCAGGAGTGAGATGTTTAATTGGCCTCTGTCTGTTTGCCCAAAGCATTTGTCCACTCCTGACCCGTGTAAACTTTATCAGTCTAAATAAGATGATACTCTTGGAAATGGTTACATGTAGTTCACCCTATTTCCCCAACTAGTATGCACACTCTTTGAAAACTTAACTTCTCTGCCACTTGTCCCACCCCTCTTTAACTATCTTCCTACAGTTTCAGGCAAAGAGTATATCATGGCATTTTAAAAATAAGGTAAAGTTTGTGAAAGCATTACAAAAACTTGGCAGTGGGCAAGACAAAACTGAGTATTTAAATTATTACTGCATCAATCCGGAAGCCTAATATGGACAATATTAACAATGTACTTTTTGAGAGTTTTAATTTTTTTCAGATTGCAAATTCTATTGTCACACTATCTTATTTGTTCCAAAAATCACTAATGAGGTGGGTTTTTTTTTTTTTTTTTTTTTGTGATTGAGTCTCACTCTGTCATCCAGGCTATAGTGCAGTGGTAGGATCTCATCTCACTGCAACCTCCACCTCCTTGGTTCAAGCAATTCTCCTGCCTCAGCCTCCCAAGTAGCTGGGACCACAGGCCCATGCCACCACACCCAGCTAATTTTTGTATTTTAGTGGAGATGGGGTTTCACCACGTTGCCAGGCTGGTCTCAAATTCCAGGCCTAAGGTGATCTGAGGTGGATATTTTTGACCCCATTTTCAGTCCAGGAGCCTGGGTGGCTAGTTGAAGGTCAGAGAACAAAGGTTCGTCAAAACTGAAGGTGCAATCCAGGTCTTGGGACATCAAGGAGGAAGCTGGTTTCATCAGTGCCCAGAGATGCCAAAACTTGAGAATATTCAATATGGAGTAATGGTCCTCAAAGCTGACAATGGAAGATAAATCTATAGACTCTTTTTTTTTTGTGGATGCCAAGCATGGTCTTCAAACATCCAGGCCAATTTTCACTACACTACATGTGGCCACACCTCCAAGACTGAGAGGTACAAAGACCGTAGAGAAGTCATCAGCAGTTTCCTCACCTCCTGCAAGAACTGCTGTGGACTGTACTTGTCGAAAAGTTGTTTCTTCATCTAATGCTTTGGGACAGTGGTGATAGAATAATGGCCCTGCCTGGGGTAAAGCACATTTTTCCTGGATGTGCAGATGCCAGACCCCCAAGGTCAATGCCTGGCCACTGTCTGTGAATCTAAAACTAATCTCAGAGAGCCTGAGACTGGTCAGGGAAACCCAGTAAAGGCATCATTTTTCCATGAGCTTTATGCTAAATGAATTGTCCACACAAGACGCCCCATGCATCTCCCATGTGCATTAGTTATTTTGCCAACATTAACAAAGAAATATCCAAGCAAAATGCCAAAGACTTGACAGGTCTATTTTTCAGAGATAAATTAGGAAGAAGGTATCCACTTAGAAATTGGGACATTGATTTTGAAAGGGGAATGTGGATCTTGTTCATCTTCAAAAGAGATCTATTTTTTTAATCAGTTTAATTTTTAAAATCCAGGAATCCACATCACACTTTGGAAGATGTCCTTGAGTTTCAGAGGGAAATGAGTTGTATGCATTCTCAGCTAGGATATGGCTGGGTCTATTCCATTTCTTAAATGTCTAAAAAATATCGGGAGGATCTATTAAGCTAAAGGACCCATGTTAATGCAACATTAGGGAACTTGATTACAGTCCAGCACTCAGGAAAATCATTTTCAGCTTCGCACATGCTACATTGCACGTGTAATATTTTGTGTTTGATGTTATTTGTCGTTTATTAAATGTATATATTAATATGAAGTGTTCCATTTCCTGGCTACAGGGTGTTTAAAAAGTTCAGTCTCCCTTCATACTCACACCGAAGAAATCTCATTTGCCTACCCCTTTCCCGAGCCAAGGCTCCTCAGCATTGCTCAGGAAATAGAATGCTCATTCTGTTTATTGAGTGCCTACTGTGCTCCGGGCATTAGGCTGTGAAATATGTCAGAAAGACAATAACTGAATTGGACACAGCCTCTGCCCTTCAGAGGCTTACATTCAGTGGCATGAAGGAGACACATAGACACATAAATACAGCAGCTGTTGTATTTAACTGATTAAATACAACATGCCAAATATAATAATGTAGGCATACCAAATGCATCAAGGAATACCAAGAAAAAATGTATTCACTCTAGTAGGGGGTTGGAGAAGACTTAAGCACTAGACAGCATCTAAGCTGGGCATATGGAGTAGTCATTCTGGTTTTGCTAGAAAGAGAAAAATATAAAAAACTATTGTGAACATTTTTTTTTTAAGTGACAGATTGTCAAAGTGAGTTTCTTATGGATTTGAGGTCCCTTGAGGAGTCAACTAGATACGCATCAAAACACCAAGGTGACTGGGGGACTAACCGCACTGTATGAAAAATAGGCAATGGCTGTAAAGTAAAATCTGCTCCACAACTCCTGATACTGTCTTTGGAGAATGACTAAAGGATCTAAAGAGAAGAGAGTGAAAAGATTCATAACAAGGTTTTCTTCTGAAATAGTTGTTATCCTAGAGTGAACCCCGTTACACCCATCCCCCTGAGTCACCTTTACCCAAGAGTACCCAGTGAAGTCAGGACCTCCAGGCACTTTCACCAAGGATAAGGAAAAGCTACCCAATTAATAAAGTTGTGTTTTTTGTTTTTGTTTTTGTTTTTTTGAGATGGACTCTCCCTCTGTCGCCCAGGCCGGAGTGCAGTGGTGCGATCTCGGCTCACTGCAAGCTCCACCTCCCGGGTTTACGCCATTCTCCTGCCTCAGCTTCCTGAGCAGCTGGGACTACAGGCGCCCGCCACCACGCCTGGCTAATTTTTTTTGTATTTCTAGCGGAGACGGCGTTTCCCTGTGTTAGCCAGGATGGTCTCCATCTCCTGACCTCGTGATCCACCTGCCTCGGCCTCCCAAAGTGCTGGGATTACAGGCATGAGCCACTGTGCCCGGCCCCCAATGAATAAAGTTTAAGGGGATGGTAGTTAAAACAAAGTTTCCTTTTGACTAGGTCACAGCTCATGCTTACTTAATATACCAACGACATCAAACCATGTAAAACTTGTATTGACATTTAAAAATATGGCATAATATACTATGCTAAGGATAACTATTTTCCTGTAGTATTCATTATTCATCTATCCAGGCTTCTTTTTTCTACTTGTAAACAATGTTTCCATAAACATATTTGGTTACATCTTGGGATGATTTCTACTGCTTTGCTATGATAAATCCTGGAAATGTAATTGCAGGGAAAAGTTTTCTTTTCCAAATTGGCTGACTCCTTTGAACTATTTAAATAGTCTTTATTTTTTCTATTAGATGGCTTGAATTTTCTCATTGATTTATAAGCATTTTCATGTAGTTTTGACGGTTGTCCTCATCACATTTGAGGCAAATATTTTCTTCCAGTGTCACCTTTAGCTTAAGATGTTTCCTGGCTACATACTGTGTTTGTTAAAACTTTGGCAATTTCAAATTTATTCATCTTTTATTTTCTACTTTTAAAAATAATTGTTAAAATAGATTCTATCATCCTTTTTGATACTCTTACAGTTTTATTTCTGTGTGTGTGTGTGTGTGTGTGTGTGTGTGTGTGTGTGTGTTTAGGTACTTCATATGTCTTAAATTCATAATGTAAATTTTGTAAATTAGATATCTAACAAACCAGTTCTCCATTTTTAAACATCCCTTTCAATCTCCACTGTGATGGTTAATATCGAGTGTCAAGTTGATTGGACTGAAGGATGCAAAGTATTGTTCTGGGTGTGTCCTTGAGGGTATTGCCAAAGGAAATTAACATTTGAGTCAGTGGACTGGGAGAGGCAGACCCACCCTCAATCCCGGTGCACACCATCTAATCACTTGCCAGCACAGCTAGGATAAAAGTAGGCAGAAGGATGTGGAAGGACTAGACTGGTGAGTCTTCTGGCCTCCATCTTTCTCCTGTGCTGGATGCTTCCTGCCCTTGAACACTGATCAGACTCCAAGTTCTTCAGCTTTTGGAGTCTCGGACCTACACCAGTGGTTAGCCAGGGGCTCTCGGGCCTTCAGCCATAGACTGATGGCTGCACTGTCGGCTTCCCTACTTCTGAGATTTTGGACTCGGATTGGCCTCCTTGCTTCTCACCTTGCAGATGGCCTATTGTGGGACTTCCCTTTGTGATCATGTGAGTCAATTCTCCTAATAGACTCTCCTTCAAATATACATCTATCCTATTAATCCTGTCCCTCTAGAGAACTCTAATACATCCACTAATTTCAAATATCACTGTATCTCATGATAGCTTCAATATACACAAGTGTCTATTTCTGAAATTTTGAGTCTATTTCATCTATTTGTAGATTCTTAAGTAACACTGCACTTCTTTAATGTTTAAAGTTTCATAAATTTTATATCAGATGATGAAAGTCCATTCCTCTGATCACTGTTTTTTTCAAACTTTCATGTCTGTTCATGAGCAGTTTTCTTCCGCTTAAATTTTATAATTTATTTGTTGATTTGCATAATAATATCACTGTCATTTTGTTTGGGGTTACATTAAATTTTCAGATAATTTTGGAGAGAGGCAACATTTTAAAAATAGAAACTCCCACCCATAAACAGTAAGTAATCCTCCACTTATATTCAAGTCAATTTATTAAAATGTTAGATTTTTCCATAAAGGTTTATTATATTATCATTAAATTTGTTTACTCCCAGCTACAGTATTTTATAGTTTTTTTAATCATGGTTTGGAACAAGATGTGTTGTACTTGGTTACTGCTGGTACATAGTAACCAGTAAAAGTTTTGTACTTTTTCATATTAATCTTGTATCCAGCCACTCACTTAACATCTTATATCAATGTTACTGTATTGTTAATTGATTATCTCAATTGTTAATAGATAGGATTATTAACACAGTTAATTATATTATCTTCAAGTAGAGACAGTTTTGTCTCTTTCCAACTTATTTCCTCCCTTTTCTCCCATGCTAATTGGCTAATACATCTAGTAAAATGTTGAATAGTAGCAAGCATTTTTATATTTCCTAACTTTAATGACATTGCTTATGTTTTACCAATATTTTGCATATTTGCTGTACTTTTTGTGATATTTTCTCTATCTCTAGCTTATTATTTTATCACAATATGGTGGTAGATGTTTCATAATGCTTTCAGACACCTATTATGACGATAAAGAAATGGTTTTACTACTTTGCTTTGGTAATATAGTAAATTACATTAATATATTTTCTAATGTAGAAATATCCAAATTTATACTTCCAGCCCTAAATTTTCCCTTGGGCTCTAAACATTTTATAACCAACTGCTTCTATACAACTCAGATGAACAATACACTTCTTGTAAATAATATAGCCCAAAAGCAAATTTTTGCTTTTTTTACCCAAACCCCTTTTCTCCCTTAGTGATTCCAATCTCAGTCAATGGCAACATGACCTACTCTGCTGCTCAGGAAAAATCACTGGAAGCATCCTTGCCCTCATTCTCTGTAATCGATCACATCAAATCTATTAGTAAGCCTCGTGGTGTCCACATTCAAAACTTACCTGGAATTGCAGTCTTTCCACTTCCATCCCTCTAGCCCAAATCACCAGCTATTCTTACCTGGATGGCTTCAGTAATGTCCAGCTAGTCTCTGTGTTTCCATATTTGTTCCCTTTATTCCATTCCCAAACCAGCAGCCACAGGGATCCTCCTGGTGTCTCCTGCTGAAACATTCACTCTTTTCCCATCACATTTAAAATAAAATCCAAAATTGCTTCCAGGGCCAACAAGGCACAACACAATCTAGGATCTGACACCTCCTGACATTATCTCTTATCACATTTTTTCTAGCTCACTGACTTCAACTATGTTACCCACATTATGATTCCCTGATGACACCAAGCACGTTCTCATTGTAAGGCCTTTGCAGTTTGCCATTACTCTCTGCATGGGGAAGACTCCTTCCACAGGTACTCAACATAGCTCTTCTCTTTACTTCACTTCTCTGCTGAAAAATCATTCTGTCAGAAATATCATTCTATCAGTCTTCCTTGACCATGCAGTCCCAGCTGGCCCATAGTCCTCATTTTCTATTTCTTTGTTCTGCTTTCGCTTTCACCCCAACTTTATTTTACGTATTTTAATCTTGTTCATTGCTTGTGGCTCCCATTATGATAAAAAAAATCCATAAGGGAACTGTCTGTTTAATTTACTCACTACTCTACTCCCACTGACTAGAAAAATTAAAATGTATCCAGACTTTGTCAAATGCCCAGTGGGGAGGAAGTAAAAGCACCCCTATTTAAGAACCATTGCATTGAATGCTTATTTTAAAAAATAAAAGAACAAATGAGTCAAATCAGCAACCTTTTTTTTTTTTTTTTTTTTTTTTTTTTTTTTGAGACGGAGTCTCGCTTTGTCGCCCAGGCTGGAGTGCAGTGGCGCGATCTCGGCTCACTGCAAGCTCCACCTCCCGGGTTCAAGCCATTCTCTTGCCTCAGCCTCCGAGTAGCTGGGACTACAGGCGCCCGCCACCTCGCCCGGCTAATTTTTTGTATTTTTTTTAGTAGAGACGGGGTTTCACCGTGTTAGCCAGGATAGTCTCGATCTCCTGACCTCGTGATCCACCCGCCTCGGCCTCCCAAAGTGCTGGGATTACAGGCGTGAGCCACCGCGCCCGGCCCAAATCAGCAATCTTATCTTCCGATGGAAAATAACTAGAAAAGAAGAGTAAGTTAAACCCAAAGTAAGAATGAAGAACATAATAAAAACCAGAGTAAAGTGACGAATAAGGAAACAGAGAGAGAGAGAGAGAAGATAGAAAAAAAACCCAATAAAACCAAAAGCTAGTTCTTTAAAAAATAAAACAACAAAATGTATAAACCTCTAGCCATACTGACCAAGAAAAAGAAAAAGAAGATATAAATGACCAAAACTGGGAGTAAAAGCAAGAACATTGCTAGAGACTCAAAAATAAAACTGACTGGCTATGTTATTATTATTAGACAAAACAGACTTCAGAACAAGAAACATTACCAGAGATAAAGAGGGACAAGACAGTTCATAAATATGTATGTACACAATAACAGACTTTCAAAATACATAAAGTGACACTGACAAAGCTGAAAGAGAAAAAGACAGATCCAAAATTATAGTGGAAGATTTTAACACTCCTACATAGTAGTACTTGATAGATCAAGTAGGCAGAAAATCAGTAAGAACATAGAAGAAATGAACAACACTATCAACTAATTTGACTTAGTTGACATTTATAGACCCATCAACCCAAACAGCAGAATGCACATATTTTTTGAATACTCAGAGAATAACAACTAAGATACATCATATTTTGAGCCATAAAAGGATTGCTAATAAATTTAAGAGAATTGGCATCAAACAGTGTCAGTTCTTTAACTTCAACAAAATTAGATATAAAAGGCAGAAAAAGTATCTGGAAAATCAGCAAGTATTTGGAAAGCTGAATAATGCTCTTCTAAATAACTTATGGGTCAAAGCAGAAGTCATAGGAAAAAATTAGAAAATATTTTTAACTGAATGAAAACAAAATTACAATATAGTTGGCTCTCCATATCTGGGTTCTGTATTCATGAATTTAACCGAAGTTGGATTGAAAATGTTAACAAATAAAAATTGGGTTTGTACTGAATATTTACAAACTTTTTTTCTTGTCGTGATTCCCAAACAGTAGAGAAAAACAACCATTTACATAGCATTTACATTTTATCAGGTATTATAAGTAATCTAGAGATTATTTAAAGTATACTGGAGGATGTGCATACATTATATTCAAATACTATGCAATTTTACTTTAGGGATTTCAGCATCCCTAAGTTTTGGTATCCACAGGAGGTCCTGGAACCAAATCCCGTGGGCACTGAGGAACAACTGTATATCAAAATGTGTGGGAAATGGCTAAAACTGTGCATAGACAAAAAATGTACAGGTTTAAATGCTTGTATTAGAAAAGAACAAAGTTCCAAAATAAATTATCTAAGATCTCATCTCAAAAATTTAGA
Organism: Chlorocebus sabaeus; assembly: GCF_047675955.1. Lineage (NCBI taxonomy): Eukaryota > Metazoa > Chordata > Mammalia > Primates > Cercopithecidae > Chlorocebus > Chlorocebus sabaeus. Next base: position 27,112,955 of record NC_132909.1, on the reverse strand, counting down.
AAAAGCATAAGTTCTAGAGATCCACTGTACAACATCTTGTCTATAGTTAATGACACTGTACTGTACATTTAAATTTTTTTTGGAAACGTTGGTCCCATGTTACCTGTTCTCACCACAATAAAAAAATGAAAAGGAAATTAAAATCCAAGTAAGTAGAAATGGAAATTAATGAAGACAAGAGCAGTCAAAACTCAATAAAAAACACATAAACAATAAACAAAAAATTAAAAAAATAAAGTTTTTTTTAAAAAAAAAAAACAGTAAATTGGATAAGGCTCTAGTTTTACTCACCAATAAAACAAAAGACAAAGATCAACAATAATGTAAATGAAAGAGGGGAAACCACATCATACCCTACAACTTTATGAAAGAGAAATTACTAAAACTGACTAAGGCAGAAATGGAAAATCTGAATAGTCCTATGTGTCAACTAAATATACTGAATTCATTAATTAAAAACCTTCCCACAAAGGAAACTCCAGGCCCAGAGGGCTTCTCTGGTAAATGCTATCAAACATTTAAGAAGGAGAATACCAGCTCTATACAAAATGTTGCAAAAATTACAAAAGGAGGAAGACTAACCAATTTATTTTATGAGGCCAACATTGTGCTTATACCAAAACCAAAAAATATATATTACAGGGATTTAAAAAAAATTTTAAAGCTAGACACTAACTTTCTCACAGATTTAAAAATCCTTAGCAAAATACTGGTGAATTGAATTCAGTAGCATGTTAAAATTAGAATGCATCATGACCAATTGGGGTTTATCCTGCTGGGAGGATAATTTGCAGGCAGGCCCTACTCCCCCTGTAGTGGGTGGATTGCTTTGTTGTACAACCTCCCTGTCTCTCTGGACCCCAGGCCTGCACTGGCCAGGCTGCCCTCCAGCCCTCAAGTTGAGTGGGATCTGCTGCAGCTCCTCCCCACCTGAAGCATGTCCAAATCCTGACAACCAAATTTTCACTCTGTCTTTTACACAACAGTAAAGTTTGCTTCCTAATCTGTGGATAAACAGTCCTTAAAGGTTCAAGAGCAACCTTGTTCAAAAAGCAGCAGCTCACATTCCATGATGAATTTAATCAAGGTGTCCTTGTTCCCATCCTGTACCAACCCCCCCTAACTCATATCCATTTTTACCTTTATTTCTCCTCTTAAAAACTACTCAATGCAGGGAAGTCAGAAAATTTGGACATCAAACACCAAAATGAGAAGAATCACCAAGATCCCACCAATCAGAGGTGACCACTGATCTTATTTTCTTAAGCAAATTTGTAAGTTATTTTCTGACTTTGTTATTCTGTTTGGAAAGGATTTTTCTGACCCTCAGAAGGTAAACTAATTTGTGTCTCTTATCCTTTAAGCAACTTCCTGAGAATAATTTCACCATTTAATAAAGCACACTGCTTGCATCATATAATAAATAGTTTTATAGATTTTGGTCGATTTATGATCCTATTATTCTCTTCCCTTGATCTATTTTTTGTGTCATACATTTTTAAACAATGTGATTTCATAATATGCTCTAATATATTATGTGCCCAATTTCCATAGATATTTTTTCCAATCCTTTTGTCATTTTCAACTTTTGTTCATTTCACATTTATTTTTCTAGATAAAAGGTGTAAAATATTTTTACATTTGCCAAAAATTTATTTAGAAGATTGATTCAGATTTCATTACATTTATAGATTGACTTAAGGAAGAAATAGACTTCCAATTCCGTATTCCCATTTATTAAAATTCTTTTTTTATTTTCTCAGTCATATTTGTCTTCATTTCCTCATAGACACTCCATATTTTAAAAAAAATACTGTGTCTGAAATACAGTGAAAGGCAACTAAACATGCTCAAGGAGACCCATTGCTGGCCACAGTACTCAATCATTTCCAGGCAGTACAGGAAAACTATTCTCTATGGAATTCCAGCACTCAGGAACATTTCCCACCTCCTGGGATTTCACATTCTCTCTTGTATATTGTACCATCTTTTTGGTCTTTAATATTGCAAAGTTGACCTCTATTTCATAAACTTATGTGCAGGTATAGCAAGAGCTAGAAGGAAACATCTGTCCTTATCAAATGATAATGTAAAAAACTGCAGCTGGTTGGGTTTGGGGGTAATTTTTGTGTTCCTGACACAAAAATTTTACATGAGTTTTCTTTGCATTAGTCCTGAGTACAATAAACTATGTTCACTGTCTTTTGTAGAGAAAAGAACCGAGGTTTATGGGGTTGATGCCACTGGTATAAGGCAGTCTGAGCAAAGAGCCCATATGCACAAAACTACACATTTTTGTCCCCTTCAGAGTAAATAATTTCAAGACGAACGTGGATTTTTCCTGCACCATTCCCCTCTAGCAGGGTTTGGAGACAAATCTACCATAATGGGTGCCCTCGTCCAATACTTTTTCAATACTTTTCCTTTCTACCTCTAAAGGCTCTGATTTCTCTCCAAACGTGTAGATGAGAAGCCTATGTAACTAAAGACTAAGACAACACAGATGGTAATATCTCCCTGGAGTCACAAAAGTCTCTAACCACCTTCTTTATTACTAATTCTTAGAAGACTTTCCAACGTATTTTTTCTTAGGTTGCACCTACATTGATTTATACTCAGGACTCTCTGCATATAACCATTCTGCTATACTGTCTTTTGATGATGAGGTTTTTTTCTCTCCCAGTGTTTATGCCTTTCTTTTTTTTTCTTGCCTGATAGCATTGGCTGTGTCTCCCAAATAATATCAAATAATAATGCTGATAGCTGTCATTATTTATTACTCTTAGCTCTCTCTCTCTAAATATATACACACACATATATATACACACACACATACATATGTGTATATATATATGTATTAATTCAATGTTTTATATGTGATGGTCATTAATAGGTTAAGCATTTTTACAAGTTTCCAAAGTATCTTTCCAACCTAATTCTTTTAATAGAAATAATTTTAAAATTTTATTAGATGCCTTTCGGCTATTGAAAAATTTTTTTTTTGCTCTGTTCTATTAACATAGTGAAATACATTAATAGATTTCCTAATATTGAATCACCTTTGTTCCCTTAAGAAGAAGTTTCCTTGGTCATGGTAGCATTTTTTATTATAAGACTGATTTGTTGCTCATATTTTAACATTTGAGAATTCAAATCTGTACTCCTAAGTGAGAAATTCTGTGGTTTTCTTTTTCACTTTTGTCTCTGGTTTTAATATCAATACTTTAACAATTTCCTTAAATAAATTATGAAGCACTTAACTTAGGGCTCTCCTGCTTATTGAAATTTTGAATAGCTTGCCCATGTTTGAAATTGAAAAATATTTTAGAGGAAAGTCTTCTACAGGTTTTCGTGTTTATTCTTCATTTTTTTTTTAACACTGAGTATATTTAAGACTTATTAATTCTTTGCTTTCATGGATTAGAATTTGTAGTGATTTCATTATCTTTATTTTCTAAATTTTCATTAGTTACAGATTTTTGGGCCCTTTAGATCAGTTATTTCTCCTCCAATTTAGAAGGCATAGATGGAGCTTTGCTAGGATATATACTATTTAATATCTATATTAATATTAAAGTGGATATTAATTTTCTTAGCAAGAGGTACCTACCATTAGACAGAACAATTTCTAGCAGAAATTCCTCAAGATTTATGACACGCATCTTTAAACTCTGACAGTGCTTTGATCATTTTATTGAGTCCTGGGGAAAAGGGTCAGAGACTACACAGCAATCCCCATGGTTTCCAGGACTCTGCTATAGCTTTGAACTCTGCCCAATGTTGATTTGACTTCCTAACTAGATTGCTCATTCTTCAGGTCTGAATCCAACACTCACTTCCTCGAGGAGACATTTCCTGTTACATCCTTGGAGGTTTTGTTTCTTCCAAAATGCCCTTCCTGGCATCCTGGACATCTTTTAAAATAATCTTCCTTCCCCTCTAGAGTGTAAGTTCCATTAGATCCAGCACTAATTCTGCCTTAGTTGCTATTGTGTCTCCAGGGCACTGCCTGGCACCTGGTCTTTAGTAGGCTGTCCATACATTTTTGTCCTATGATTTCTAGAGGGCAGGGATTCTTACCATCTTTTCTCTCATTTCCCTGGATGCAGAGCAGATGCCCAATAAATACCACATTGCAGAAAAATACATGGGATTGATTAGTTTTTCATTTTACAGTGACTCTAACTCCTTAGAAACTGAGTTTTTCTCTCCTCTACTTTATGACTCAACAGCTAAAAGTGATCCACAGAGATTATTGGACCTCAGGCTCTGACAGTAATATGTTGATGCTAATTCAGGCATATAAATATCTAATTTTCAAAAAATAATAATTCCAGGAAAACTGATTTTTCTTAGCATTTTTTTGAATTCTTCTTAATTGCTACAAATATCTCGAAGAAAAAAAAAAGAGTTCTTCCTTATGTCTAAGTTTATTCCTGCATGTTGCAATGTCAGGTCATTTGTCCTTGTTTTCTCCCCGGGTATTTGTAGCCATTCCTGCTATAATTGCTTCTTGGCCAAAGTTTTACTTGTCTGACAGTGAGAGAAACAGAAAGACAGACAGCATGCTCACCTTTAAACTCAAAGGAATCCCTCTTTTCCCTCAGAAGGTTAGGGGCAGATCCAGCAAACAGAATTCTTTGCAAAGGCCAAGGAATCACACACAGAAACTGCATCACAAAATTGTCTCCTGAAGTCATATCACCCTTCCTTCAGAACTTGCAAAGGCCAAGTAGACAATTGCCTACATGGCTTGGAAAATTTCTAACAGACTTTCTTAACTTCAATTCTCTTTTCTTCACAGGTTAAATTCAGGTCTCACCATTTTATCTAAGGCACTGATTTATAGCTCCGAAGACTTCTGTGGTAGCATCCCCACGTCAGCTGTCATGACACAGCGAGCCACTGTTAGCCTCTAATGTCTGCTTGCATTAGCCAAGTTCTAAGTGCATGATACTTAAGACTGGTAAGTTTGGAAGGAGACCAGGCAGCCGAAAATATAGGTGCTTAGTAGACTCTATTCTCAGGTAGCACAGGGTGTCTTCTTCAGGGGAATGTGTGTCATCATGAAGTAAAAGGAAGTCAATATCTTAGAAACAGAACAGAGGTCCTTGCAGGATGAGAGACTGCTCAAAGTTGAGACAGAGGGGCCTGGATGAGTCTGAATCTGTGACTGACAGTTGCAAAGAGGAATTCCTCTTACTTGGAAGAATGAGCCCCTTATATTGGGATTCGTGCCCAACTCTGTATTAAGACGGTTCACACGGTCATGCCTTACCAGTCCCTGGGGGCCTGGTGATCACCCGAAGATGGTTAAGATGGTTCTGTACTAAAGAGCCCTACACTGGCTTTGAAAAACAGTAAGATGCTCTCTGAGATACCTTCTGATACAATTATTCTAGAATGACAATGACCAGGGTGGCCCGTACTGGAGGCTCTAAATGGATATAAAAAAACATCCATTTCAAAACACAGGCTCTTAGTGCAACCCTTTAGAGTATGTGGTGGCCATCCTTAAGAGGTGGCCCATCAAAGTATCCATTTCCCTCAGGTTCTTTCCCAATATCCCATCTTTTCCACTAGGGTTCTTACGGTTCTAATGAAGCTAAATCCATCCTCAGCTTCAGGCAAGGAACATGGGACCCCAGCTAAGACAACCAGGATACTCCATTGTCCCACACAGAGTGATTGTTTTAATGATTGGAACTCACCTTGGCTCATCCAATCAGGGGATGCATGGGAAAAGAAAGATGTCCAGAGAATTGTTGGCAGTCAAGTTCATCTGCGAACTTGAGATGAGACCAATCTATAAAAGGCAGAGACAAGATGTGTCTCTCAGTGATGTGTTTGAGCTTCTAGATTAAGCCTGAATTGAGTTCTGCCTAATCTCCAGACATTAATTAACTGATAAATTCTCTTCCCTGTGCAAACCAGGTTGAGTTGAGTTTCTCTTCTTTGCAACCACATGTGCTTTAACTGATGAGCTACTCTCTGATGCCATGGCTCCCATGCAAAGTCATTACATGCTTTCTTGGACATTTATTTCAAGGTTTGACAAGGGGCTTCTCCTCTCCTTCGGAGAAACACAAGCAGAGAGATGTCTTGTTTGAGCGCTCCCTGGCGGCGGCAGGAACCCCACCTCACACCGAAGATTCCTCCTTTGGGTGGGCAGGGAGGCTGAAGATGGAAGCCCCAGCACCCGGACACCAACCTCGTGCCCCTCTCTCCCCCTCATCTGGCCACCAGCAACCCTGTCATTTCCCTGCCACTGGGCTGGCTCAGACAAAGCTGTCGTTGAAGAGATTACAGACAGATGCTCTGGCAGGATTCAGAGACCCCGTGGAAGGAAAGCAGTCAGGTTTTCTCTTAAGCGACAGCCATCATTTTCGGCAGGCAGGATAATTGCAGGTTTGCCCTTCCCCAGTGCAAGCTATCTGAAGGTAAAACAATGGTGAGCAGCATGCGCTTGCCTCAAGGACGGAGGGGAGAAGAGAGAAGGGAACAGAAGGACTCCATCTCCTTTAATTTATTTTAATAAAGCATGGGTTTTCCAAAAGGCCAAAGGCCCTCATTTGCCACAGCGTGGTTGGGATCCGCCAACAGCTTCCCCAAACCGCCTCTTTCCCCATAATTCAATCAGAGCTGCAGATGGAAGCACTCAGCTGGCCTCTCCATGTTCTTGGCCCTTCCTGAATCCCTCCTCTCCTTCTCTCACAGCCTCCATCAGAGAGGAAGGCTCACGCCTGCCAACAAGCATGCCTCCTCATCCTCTTCTTTCTCCACAGCCCTGAACTCCCATGAGGGCCCCACCCAGGGCCTTCCCTGGCCGTCGGTCCTCAGTCTTCCCAGTCACAAATAAGGAGCAGGTGCATATCCTAGGGGGGAACAAGCAGGAGGGTCGCCAGGCAATGGAACAAGAGCCCAGGTCCTGCTACTGGAGAAAGGATAAGTACCTGGAAGATGAGAGACCCGCAGAACTTGGATTCTCAGCCCAACGACCACCAGACATGTCCTGGGGAGAGCTCTGAGTCACAGAGGATCGGCGGGCCTGTGCAACCTCAGGACACCGCTAGAGTGGGAAGCTTCCCTGGTGGGCTCTCCTCTCACTGAAACTGTCTGGGAGGAGCAAGGAATCAGAGTTGAAGCTTCAGCAGGAGGGAAGCAGGGACAGGGCTGCTGCCTTTGTTCTCTATTAATGAGGAAGTGAAGGCAAAGGACTCTGCCTCCAGTGACAACAGAGATTTCTTTAATCGAGACCTCATTTTCTACAGCCCCAGGTAGAAAAATTAACCCATCCGTTTGCTGTAAATGAACCAAAATCCCCTCTCCAAGGTGTCCCATTTTGTCTGACTTCTTGCTACTTCTGCTCTTTAGGAAAGGTCGATAAGGTGGCATTCGTGTTTCTGGGCTTTGAAATTTGGAGGCAATCTGTGATAAAAGATGAGGAAAGGAAACAGTCTTTAAGAAAATTCCAGATGTCTGGAGCAATGGCTGAGACTAGGGGGTGGGGATGGTCAGTGCTGGACTGGTAAACAGTTTCATAGCTCAGAAATGGGAGTTTTATTACTGGCTGGAAAGGCTGGCGGTGGTAGTCAGTTTGAGATTGTTCTGTATTTTTTTTTCCACCATCACCCCAAGAGAGTATCATCCTCCAAATTAATTCAGTGATACTGCTCATTCCCTCCTGCACTCATACCTCCCAGGCTGCTACATCTGCCTCTCTGTGTCCAGGGACCCTGGACCCCATCCACTGGCCTCTGCTAAAGTGTCTATCTCCAAGCATCTCAGACACCAGCTTGAGTTCCATTTCCCTCCATACGGGCAGGACGTGCCCCCACAAGTCATCTGAAATGAACCCATTCCGAAGAATCAAAACAAGAGTCCAAGTGAGGCTCACCTCACAACTAGTTTTTAAAGGCATCTTGCTGTGAAGAGGTCATATCCTGGTGTAATGCTGGATAGTTCTTTTCTGAGGCCAGCCAAGTCACATAGTGGATCCTAGCAATGAGGCCGTACGGAGAAGCTTCCTGGGAGCTAGAGACTTCAGACACTCTCCATTCATCTAACCCAAGCATTTCTTCCTTTGTGCACACTTGTGCTACACACTTGTGCTGCAGAGCAAAGTGGGTCCATATGCACCATTTCTTGTAAACCTCAAGTAACCACATGCTGTTTTCTGGGCCAGTTTAATTGTCCATGAAACCCTAGAGCTGTCTGTGGTATGGAAGGCACCCAAACAACCCTGTCACCATCACTATCGCAGACCACACCCTTGACACGTGGGTGGGCAGGCATCGCTGCTGACATGTGTGGCCTGCCGATATTGGGTCCTAAACAGAAGGGCCATCGTGGGCAGCTCTTATTTCTATTTCTTAAGGTAATGCTGCTGTAAATGCCTGAATTAGGAGTGTGAAGACCTGGTGTAGCCCCAGTTGTGAGATCTAAGGCAAGATCCTCACCTTCGGAACCTCAGCTCCTTCCTACTTCACGTAGGTCTCATGGATACCTGCTTCATTACCTCGACAGTTCATTGCGAAGAGGATTGTGAAAGAGGGAAGATGCACTTCTATCTGTGCCTGTGAGGGTGAGAGCCCAGGGGGTAACCAACTCCCCTCTCTCCCTAAGACCTCTAGTCAACAGAGCAGTGTTGTCGTTTGACATCAATACCATCAACAGCAGCAGCGTTCACTCACTGCTTTAAAGTCACATGCTGCTTTCACCTGGATTATCTCAAATATTCCTTACAACACCCAAGAGAAGACAGTGGGTGTGTTTATGCCTCCCATTGAGAGGACCCCAGAGTTCACGGAAAACCAGTGATGTGCTTAGGACACTATAGCCCATGGAGTATCAGGACTACAGCCAAAGCCAGCCATGCACCCCATGCACCCCAGCCATGCAGTCTTCTTCACCACTGCATTTCCTCTGCTGATTCACACAGCCCTGGTACCATGTCAGAGACAGCAGGTGCTGAGGTGATGCTGGGGATGGCACACCTGCCCCATCAGCTCGGTTTCCCACCCTCTCTCACTGCTGCAGACCATACTATTCCCCAGGAGCTCTGTTCTTATTTTTTGGGGGAAGGCATGAGCCGTCTACCCATAGTTTTGAGATTGTCTAAGTCTGTTTTCTGTTGCTTGTAACAGACTACCTGAAACCAGGTAATTTATAAAGAAAAGAAATTTACCTCTTACAATTGTAGAGGCTGAGAAGTCCATGGTCAAGGGGCTGCATCTTGTGAGGGCCTTCTTGCTGGTGGGGACTCTGCAGAGTCTTGAAGTGATGCAGGGCATCACACTGCAAGGGGGCTGAGTATGTTAGCTCAGCTCTCTCCTCCTCCCCTTATAAAACCATCAGTCCCACTCTTGTGATAACCCATTAATTGATTAAGGTATGAGTGGATTAATTCATTCATGAAGGCAGAGCCCTCATGACCCAATCACCTCCTCAAGGCTCCACTCAATACCATCACATTGGGGATATTTCAACAGGAGTTTTGGAGAGGACAAATATTCATATCATTGCAAAGATTAGTGCAAATCTTGGCTTTAATGGAATTCAGCACAGGCATCCCCCAGGCCAGCCCTGGGGCCATAGACAGAGGTTTCCAGCTGGACCACAGAGATCAGCAGTGGTCTGAGTCAGGTCTTGTATTTTAAGGGACACATATAACACAGATGCAACCTGCTAGGTATAGAGACACAGAATTCAGGCTGGGCGCGGTGGCTGACGCCTGTAATCCCAGCACTTTGGGAGGTCGAGGCGGGCAGATCATGAGGTCAAGAGATTAAGACCATCCTGGCCGATATAGTGAAACCCCATCCCTACTAAAAATACAAAAATTAGCTGGGTGTGGTGGCGTGCACCTATAGTCCCAGCTACTTGGGAGGCTGAGGCAGGAAAATCACTTGAACCTGGAAGGCGGAGGTTCTAGTGAGCTGAGATCATGCCACTGCACTCCAGCCTGGTGACAGATCGAGACTCTGTCTCAAAAACACACAAGAAAAGAAGGCCAGAGAGTAAACATTTGAGGCTTTCCGGGCCATAAGGTCTCTGTTGTAACTGCCTGAGTCTGACATTACAATGTAAAATCAACCAGACAACATGTAAACAAATGAGTGTGGCTGGGTTCCAACACAACTTTATTTTAGGGACACCGAAATTTGAATTGTATATCATTTTCACCTGTCATAAAATATTACTCATTTTCTTTTTCAACCATTTAAAAAATGTATTAGGTTGGTGAAAAAGTAATTGCAGTTTTTGCACAGAAAGTAAAAGACTGGCAATTACTTTTGTACCATCCTAATGGAAAACATTTAGCACACAGGCCACACAGGCAGGCTGGGTTTGGCTCACAGGCAGTGATTTGCTGATCCTTGTTCCTGAACGAGGATTCTCAGGAGGTGGGAGGCAAGAATGAGGGCTTCTCTCACTGTCAAAAGGGCACACAGTCCAAGTTGAATTGTGCGTCAAGAGAACACGGATAAGAAAGAGCTTGAAGGGCTGGGTGTGGTGACTCATGGCTGTAATCCCAGCACTTTGGGAGGTCAAGGTGGGGGATCACTTGAGGTCAGGAGTTTGAGACCAGCCTGACCAACATGGTGAAATCCCGTCTCTGCTGAAAATACTAAAATTAGCCTGGCAAGGTGATGCACGCTTATAACCCCAGCTACTCCGGACGTTGAGGCAGGAGAATCACTGGAACCCGGGAGGTGGAGGTTGCGGTGACCTGAGATGATGCGTTTGCACTCCAACCTGGGCAACAGAGCAAGACTTCATCTCAAAAATAATAATAATGATAAATAAAAAATAAAGACTTGAAGAAATCATCGGAACAAAGTGAAATTCTCAGTTCGGTTAGCAATTTACCTACGTCCTCTTCTGCACTAATTTACAGAGAGAAGTCTATTAATCATTCTGGATGCAGAAAGGAAACCGCATTCTCAGCATAAACATAAATTATCAGCCTAAAACTCAAATTCCTTCAGAGGGATGGGGCACATCGAAAGTTTCAAACAGCTCAAATAGAACAAATGGATAAGAAAAGATAATGCATCTTTGGAAATACAAACCTGAAAAGATGTTATGCTCAATTACACTGACAAAAGATTTGGGATCCAGCAATATCCTCTGTGGAATTCTGCAGCTAAACAGGAATGCTAAATCACGAACTCCAACTTAAGCAAGAATAATATAGCCTAAGCCACACTACACGCGCATCCGTTGGGAGGCTGAATCTGCTCTGATGTTTACAAAGTGCCTCTCTTCGTCCCTATAAGAAAGTGGGCTGCCCTGCTAAGACCGATGCATCGCCAAGTGGCCAGGCTTCCAAATTGCCCATCGGGGTGTCTTGGAAAGAAAGCAAGATTGACAGAGGTCAAAAAAGTTCATGATGAGGCCTGGGGTGTGAAGAGGCGGAGTCTGAACCCTTTGGAGGAGGAGTCTCCGTTCTAAGCAGCCAACGACAGGGAAAGAAGACACTGGGGAGGATGAGGACGAAAGGGAGTTTGAGTGTGGTTGAGGGTCCACAGTGCCACTCAGGCACAGGCAAGGAGAGCCATGACACTGAACTCAGGCCTCTCCAGCCCCAGCGTGGACCCAGTTCCTCGAGCTGGTGCAGATTGTCCCATCCCTTGGAAGTCTCTAGTTGGCCTTCCTCAGCCAATCTCAATTTCCCAAAGAGGAAGACTCTGTCTCATCTGCTTCATCGCATCCCACAGTACAGCTGGCACACAGTAGGTACCCAGGAGGTGATGTCCTACGAAGGGCATGTGTGTTGGGACATCAGAGGAACAGAAAAGAGATGCTAGGACCTGCAAAACAAGAGCTACCACGGTCACATTTTCCAGAAGGTAGGCTGAGATTCTACATGAATTACTGCTCAGTGTCACGACACTGTGTAGAAGGGTGACTCTTGGAGTTTGTATCGTGGGTGTCCTGGGAGGGAGACAGATGGGTTAAAAGAAAAGGAGAGAAAAAAAGGATTCCGAAGAAATGTAGGAGTGATTCTTCTCTGTGCAGCTTCGAAGTGCAAATCCAGGCCCTACAGATGTGTGCTGGGGGAAGACGGTTTGAGCTACACATAGAGTAAGGAGTAACAAGCTCGGCAATGCCAGCGGCTGCCTTATGGAGGATGGAGCTTCCTGCCACTGGAGCTGGTTGTGCAGTGGTAGGAAAATCAGCCCCAAGAGTGAGTGCAACCTGGGAAGTGGGTAAAAGTAAGGATATAAGTTATGTGACCACATCTTGTGATTTCTGGTGTGTCCAGCTCACCATGAGATCTGAACTGAGAAACAGACCCAGGAGGTAGAGAGAGCTGTGTTTAGTAGTTATGGCTGCTTACGCTGGATTGGAGGATATAGCTTGACCACCTACTAATATTGAGATTCCCAATTCTTCCCCAGCTCCATGCCTAGAGTGCGGCCTTCATGTCAGGAATCTGGGTGTCCAGGGCAGTTATCTATACAGCCAAGGGCAGAGCATGGCACTCTGTCTGATACTCCATGGAGCACAGATCTAGGAACTCCAGAGGTGGGTCCACCCTGCTTCGGGAGGCAGGCTGGGCCATGCCTGGTGTGCCTTCAAGAGGCTGCAGGAGAGGAGAGGTATCCAGGCTTCAGGGGAGTCCCTCCCCACCCCATAAGAGGGATTAAGCAACGTGGCCAGAGAAAGAATAGAAGCCGCCTTCCCCACGCCAAGCACTAGTAGAATCTCCCAGAAAAGGAAGGGACGCTTGCCTCCTTTCAACAAGAGCTTTGTAGGGATCACTGGAATCCAGTCCCATTCCTCAAAGGAGGCCACGGTCCTTGAGGTTTCCCCAGAAGGCACCGAGGACACATGACAAGCAGCTCTTTAGCCATCTGCTGGGGGAAATACCAGAGTAAATTAAAACAAGAGTGGATTTGTGACTTCTGTCTTTTCCAAAAAGATAGTGTTGGCAGGTTTATGAGAAAACCATTCCCAAACACCTTGAATTTATATGGCACGCTTATTTCAAAAGCTCTTCCACATCTGTTAGCTCTTTGAAGCCCCTGGAGGCAGGTAGGGCAGGAAGGAGAGCTGGGTGGAGGAACAGAATCACAGAAGGGCTGGGAACCTTGCCAAAGACCTGGCGGCTCCCTGGGGAGAGGTGGGGGTGGCGCCCTGCACCTTGACCCCTCACACATGCTCAGGGGCTGCTCCTTCTTGCCTGGAGAGCTCTGGCCAAGGCCATTATGTAATAAGGCTGGAAGCAAAGTGACCACTTCAGAGCAGGGCAGTCAAGTACAAGGAGGCCCCGGGAGCACCCCTTTCTCATACACACACACAGCCCTGCACCCGTGTGCCCTGCAAATTAGCCAAGGTTTAAAGGTAAAGGAATAATGGCTCCTCAAACAGAAACAAACAGAGGCTGATTGACAAGGAGGCCCCTCATAATCAGTGCTGCAGTAAACTCTACTAATTATGGTGTCAATTGGTAACATTATAAAGGTTGAAGCTACATAATGAAAAAAGAGCATACACACAGGCAGAGCGAGTTCAGCAGATGTAATTACAGGGTGACATTATTGGCAAATAGTATTTTATGAGGTATTAGCAGGAATGTGGCGTGAACACATTCCAAAACTTAACCGGCTCCTCGGAAGTGGAGGAACCCAGAATTGGCCAGAGACCCAGCCCCTAAAACTGTAGTTTGCCCAGCTGAACGCTTTAGGGGAGCCCCTGAGGCCTTCTTGCCATCTTCAAAAGGAGAAGATGCTTGCAGGTGAATCTCTATCCTACCCTTGACTTCTAATTCCTTGCATGCCACATCGTATCCCTGTTCCTTGATGGTCCTGAGCTCTTTCATCCTCGTATCATAAGATCTTGGACTATTCAAGCCAGAGAGCACCATAGATGTCATTTACCTTGACAGTTACTCTACGGTGAGCATGGGGGAGGAACAGAAGCCTACCCGTTCATTCTAACAATATTTACCAGTGTCCAACAGTATTCATGGAACTCTGCACCAGACTCCTGTTCTAGATGTGCAGGCTATAGCCCTTGCTGTCACGGTGTTCACATTCTATGGGAAATTGAAGAAAAACACACAGGATGATATCAGGTGGGACGACGAAAACTGAATAGAGTGATGTGATAGCAGGTGGCTAGAAGAGGACGGGGAGTTTAAATGGGAGGTCCGGGAGGCTGCTTTCTGAGCTGAGACCTACAGGAGGAGAGGAAACATGCCTTTTGAAGGATGCCCAGTTCCCAAGCAGCAGAGCAAGGGCAGAACACAGATGTCCTCGTATGTAGTCCAGGGTCTTTCTATTGCATCAGGCATCCCCAACCACTACTTGAGCCAGAAGAGAAGAGAAATTACAACTCTAAGGTTATGGGGGCCATTGCATTGTGAAGGCTAAAGGAACATGAGAGATCAGGTGGTTCAAAATTCCTAATATGCAAAAGAATCACCTGTGTTATGTGTCATGAAGGAGCTGCCTCCCAGGTCATGTTATCTGTTTCTATATAGCAAACCACCCCGAGCTTATATCACCTTTCCCATTTCTATGAAGTGCTAGACAGTTCTCATTCATGGTCACCTGTGTGACTGCAGTCAGATGGTGGCTGGGGCTGGAGCCATCCCAGGTTTCTTCATTCATATGACTCATGTCTGGGTTGGAATGACTGGAGGAACTGGAAACTGGTCAGGCTTCTTTGCTTGTGGCCTTTTCCTTCACGGCTAGGTTGGGCTTCCTCACATCATGGCAGTCTCAGACCATGAAAACTTGAAAACTTCATTCGTGGATGCCGCTTCCTCCCAGAAAAGCATCATGAAAAGTCCAGGCAAAAGCCACAAGGTTTCCCAGGACTTAGCAATGGAAGGCTCAGAACATTCTTTCCTTTATAAGTTTATTCATTTTTTCAATTGACAAACAACATTTTTTACATAGTTATTGCACGCAACATATTGTTTTAAAATATGCATGTATTGTGATATGGCTAAATCAAGCTAGTTAACATATGTATCACCTCACGTATTCATTATTTTTTGTCTTGAGAACATTTCAAATTACTCTCTTAGAAATTCTCAAGAATACAATATGTTGTTATTAACAATATCCAGTAAATCACTTGAACGTATTCATCTTATCTAATTGAAATGTATACTCTTTAACCAATATCACCTCAGTTCTTCCCTTGCACAATCCCTTGGCAAACGCCAACCTACTCTCTGCCTCTGAGCTTGACTTTTCTAGATTCCACATAGAAGTGAGATCGTGAAGTATCTATCTTTCTGTGCTTGGCTGGTTTCACTTCACATAATCTCCTCCAGGTTCATCCATGTTGTGACAAATGGCAGGATGACAGGACTTCCTTCTTTTTTAAGGTTGAGTAATATTCCACTGCATATATGTTCCACATTTTTTTAATCCATTCATTTATTGATGGACACTTAGGTTGATCCCCTGTCTTGGCTATTGTCAATATTCCTATAATGAACATGGGACTGCAGATATCTCTTCGGCATATTTATTTCATCTCCTTTGGCTATATATTCAGTAGTGGGGTTGCCAGATCATTTAGTAGGCCTATTTTTATTTTTTTGAGGAACATTCACACTGTTTTCCATAATGGCTGTACAATTTACATTCCTACCAACAGTGTACAAAGATTCCCTTTATTCTACATCTCCAACATGGTTGTCGTTTGTCTTTTTGATAATAGCCATCCTAACAGGTATGAGGCGATATCTCTTCGTGGTTTCAATTTGCATTTCTTTGACAATTAGGGATTTTTTAGCATTTTTTCATATGCCTATTGGCTGTTTGTGTGTCTTCTTCTGAGAAATGTCAATTCAGGTTCTTTGCCTATTTTTTTAAATCAGATTATTTGTTTTATACTATTGAGTTGTTTGGGTTTCTTATATATTTCAGATATTAACCCTATATCAGTTGTATGGCTTGCAAATATATTGCCCAATTCTGTAGGTAGTTTCTTCATTCTATTGATTGTTTCCTTGGCTGTGCAGAAACTTTTTTATTTGAAGTAATCCCATTTGTCTATTTTTGGTTTTGTTGTCCAGAATATCCTTTCTGCCACAATGTATTGATCCAGCAAATCAGTAAGTCCATCCCAGATTCAGAGGAAGGGAAATTAGACTCCACCAATGAATGGGAAGAGTAGCAAACAATTTGCAACCATCTTTCATCTACCACACTCCTCTTGTGTAGAAACATTGCCTCCACCAATGGCCTGCTTAGTCTTTTGACAACCTAATAAACATATGCCATTCACATTCAGATTGTCTTTCTTTTCCTCAAAACAATCAAAGAATTAGCCCATGTTTATTGGGGGCTTATCGTGTAAAAATGTGTTCTGCTTGGTCCACCATGTACCATATACCATACACAACACACAATGTGCTGAGCCTTCCCTCTAGGAGCATGCATTCAAGATAAGGTGTCACATTATTCCCTTTGTGATAGCTTAATTAACTGTTAGAGTGAGATTTCACATGCAGCCCCGGTACATAAAATAGGCCATGGTAGGACTATTTGGGCTACAGTGAGAGCTCCAGAGCACCTCTGCTGAATCCCAGCTCAGAATCACAGTGTGCATAACGTCACAGTGGATGAAGAAAGAAAATAAAGGGCAATGAAATATTTCTTCTCCCTAGAAGCAGCTTTCTTCATAAAAAATATATGAACCTTGGCTGGGTGTGGTGGCTTACCCCCGTAATCCCAGCATTTTGGGGGGTTGAGATGGGTGAATCACTTGAGGTTAGGAGTTCAAGAACAGCCTGGCCAACATGGTGAAAGCCCATTTCTACTTAAAATACAAACAATTAGCCAGGCATGGTGGTGAACACCTGTAGTCCCAGCTACTTGGGAGGCTGAGGCAGGAGAATCTCTTGAACCCCAGACGGTGGAGGCTGCAGTGAGCTGAGATTGCATCACTGGACTCCAGCCTGGGTGACAGAGTGAGGCTCCATCTATATATACATATATATAGATAGATAGATGAGAACCTGGCCTTATGGGAGAGCTAGTAGAGTAATAAAAATTTTTAGCATATTAATGAGTTTATTAAAAATCTATGTCAATTTGACTTAGGCAAAAAAAAAAAAAAAAAAAAGTCAAAGTCCTAGGAGTTATCTTGTTTCAGGTAGGGCTGGATCCAGGGGCTCACAAGATATTCTGTAGTAATTAACATGTAATATACTAATTAATACAGGTTGAGTCTCCCCAGCTTTCACTTGTCCTGGCTTCACTCCCAGGGGCACTTTCTCTCTGTCCTTGCGGAGACAGGATGGCCATCAGCAGTTCCAGGCTTACTTCTGCTGTTGTGCTTTTTCCCCAGATCGTTTCCACAAAATGTAGGTATAGTTGGCCTTACTTGAGCCCAATGCTCAGACCACATAATCAGAGTGGTCAGCGGATGTCCTGCCCTGACTAGACGTCCAGGGAATCAAATGTGCCCTGGAGCCCCAGGTGAGCTGGTGAGGTCACTTTTATTGAGAATGAAGGACAACTGGCTCCCCAAATGGACTAGGTTCTCTTGCAAAAACAAACAAACAAACAAACAAAAAGGTGGCCTGAAAGCTGCGGAGGCAAAAACACCCACACAGAACAGAAAGTACAGCATAGAATTGAGAGACAGGGGAGAGGCCAGGTCTGGAGGAGAGAGGCAACGCCTGGTTTCTCCACACAAGGTGAGAGCCATGGCCAGCTGTCTAAGTCTTGCCTGCCGCTCAATGAACTTCTCTTGAAAGTGGTCCCGGGGCTGAGCACAGTGGCTCACACCTGTAATCCCTGTCCTTTGGGAAGCCAAGACAGGCAGATCACTTGAGCTCAGGAATTCAAGACCAGCCTGGCCAACATGATGAAACCCCATCTTTACAAAAAAATACAACAACAAAAAAAAAATTAAATAAATAAATAGCCGAGTGTGGTGGCATGCACCTGTGGTCCCAGCTACTTGGGAGGCTGATGTGGGAGGATCACTTTAGCCCAGGAGGTGGAGGTTGCAGTGAGCTGAGATCAAACCACTGAACTTCAGCCTAAGCTACAAAGTGAGACCCTGTCTCAGCAAAATAAAAAGGGATCCCTGCATCCCTGGGAGGAGGCTCAAAGTCAGAGGTTAACCCTTGTCCTGTACCCCGTTACCAGCCGGTTCTCCAGCACCAAGATGTCCTCTGAGCTTGCAGAGCACCCAGACATGTCCGAAAGAGCTTTTCAGTGGGTGCTTTGGCCTGAAAGAAAGCCAGGGAAAGAGAAACACAACTGCCACGTGGCATTCTGAAACATTGCCATTAAGTTTAATGCCTTCGTAACAAAGAATACCACGTTTATCATCACAAATAAATCCACGGATTTAACACCCATCAGGCTTTAGATTTTATTTTTCCATATAAAATAAATATGGCCAGAGTATAAGATTATGATGGCACCGTTATTTTCTAAAACTATTTAATTTCAGCACAGCCTAACTGCCCCATGCTGGACACGGGAGGGGACCACCCCACTCCTGGAGGAACGTTGGTCCCACTGACTGCAAAAGCCAACAAGGTAAGCTTCCCCATGCAACTGCTGGGTTTCATCACTGTTTAATGAATTGTTGCACTCTTTATAGGATAAACAATAAATTGCACATGATTTATCATATTACTCAATAAATCATGGGACAAATCATTAGGCAGAGTGATAAAATCAAGTGTTTTAGAAATAAGTTAATCTATGATGCCAATGTGTAAACTAAACAGTTGCTTAAAAACCCTATTTACTAATCATTTTTACATAAAGAAAGATTAATGATTATGTAGATTAAATGTGTATTTACTCCTATAAACATCAGACAGCCATGTGCCCCGCTGGCCTTTTCTTTTTAGCAAAGGCCCCCCGAAAGCATTGCTCTCTTAACAAAATTTCATTTGGGATTTGGCGCGACGGGGAAGGGAGGGTGGAGAAGCCTGGGCAGGAGGAAGAAGTGGTTAATGAGAAGCATGTCAGCGGAGGGGTCTGGTGCAGAGGCTGTTCTCACCGTAGATTTTGAACTACACTAATTAACACTTACATTAGGGCTTGGAGACAGGTTCCAATGCTGCTTGCTTCTCCCATCTGCCCGTGACCTAGCGCTCTTTCTCACTTGTGACAACTATGTTTATAGCTTCTCTGCCCATCGAGCTGGCTGGCACATCGAATTACCCTCAAGAGTCCATGGGCATCACGTCACATTTGCGTGCCCGATATCATACGTGACGAGTTGTGCCACCGCCAGGGCCTTTAATGCACATCCCACAGACGGCCGGCCCCTGGAATGCATAGGCAGATATTAAGCTAAATCTTTTTGGAGTCAAGCTTGTTTCACGTCAGTTACACAAACATATTGGTTCCCTTAAAAGAACAAATGCTTTGTGAGTAAGGAAACGACTCCAGGAACAGAAACCTGAGAAATCATTCTCAGTGTCAATTCAACCCTTCCTTCTGAAGGCCTTTTATCTTAGGGGAATGAGGGGAGAAACTGTTTGGCTTCTAGAATATGAGTTTTGGACTACATTTATTATAAACTGGACATTATTAAGCAATGTCAAGGGAGAGAAAGGGTGCCCTGGCTAGTGTAGCAGGGAAGATGATCAGAATATCAGAGAAGGTGTTTTTTCTCTCACGCCACTAAAATATTTTCATTTTGAAAATGCCTAATTGTGTGTGATTCCTCTGACTTTGAATTCCTCTAGCACAGCAAATCGGACCCTGGAGCTGATCCAAACAATGCAGAGGGAAGTAAAGGCACTTCGATGTGTTCTTACACCTTCTCTTTTGCAAGAAGTCATGCTAGATTGCTTGAGAAAGTGCTAATCACCGAGGTTTGGGAACCCCCCATTCCTGGTGCCCAACAAAACAGTTGTTGAGAGGTTGGGTAAAGGATGGGAGAAGAGAGAGGCTCCAAGAACTGCACTGTGTTATTTTTCTGACAAGCTCTAAAAAATGAAATGGATAAATTTTACTGACAACTTCAGCTTCAATGAACTACCTGGAAAATATTGCCTCCAAGGCAGAAATCCAAGCCATGAGCTTTTACACATGGTCTTTAGCCCTTCCCAAGAGGCAAAACACAAGGGGTTATGGGAGGAACAGAACAGGAGTTCCAGCTCCTTGTACATGGCCTTCCCCTGAGAAGCCACTAGCTGCAGAGTGGAGTATAGCTCTCAGACATGGAGAAACTGAACCCAACTACCAACATAAAACAAGAAAAAGGTGCAAAGCATTGCCCAGAAAAGAATAGACCAAGTGACAGCCACACTGCATCCTCTTTTTTCCTCTTATCCAACCCACCTCAAAATCTACTCTGAGTCACATTTCAAATACCACCTGTATCAGTCAAGGGGAGGTTGAGTTTTGCTTCAGCAACATGAAAGATCAGAATCTCAGTAGCTTAAAGTGAAATTTTATTTCTTGTTCCTGTAACATCACCACAGGCCCAGGGAACTGGCTAGGACAACTGTCCTCTTTGTGGAAGCATAGCAATTGGTTTAATGTTATCTTCATAGCATTATGAAATTTGCTAGTAACTGAAGAAAAGAGCATTCAGAAGCAGGTGCTTCAATGCTTTCACCAGAATGGACGCACCATTTTATTGGCCAGAATGAACCACGTGGCCAAGCCTAACTTCAACAATGGGAAAATATAACTCTCCTTTAGCCAGAAGTAGAGAAGAACCAGATATTGAGAAATATTCATCATATTAATCACACAGTCCACTTCCTAGAACCCCTTTCTCTGCAGCCACCTCATTCCCTGCAAAATCTGAAAAGCAAAGCTTTTATTTGTAGGGCTCATTTCCCAATATCTTGCTGTTACAATGGGGACCACTTTCATCCTTAGAACTGTGGTTTATGTCTCTGTCAGGGACAGCGAGAAGCAAATGCGTGTAGTGCTTAACTTTGCAAAGAAGCAATACGGTGGCCAAGAATGTGAATTCTGGAGCCGGACTGCCTGCCCTTGAACCCCAGCTCTGCCACTGACTGCCTCTGTGATCTTGGGCAAGTTATTCACTTCTCTACGCCTCAGTTTGCTAATCTGCAACATGGGACTGGTGATGGTGCCTGACTAATAGGGTTAATGTGAGGATTAATTATGCTAATACTCATGACAGTCTAGTAAGGATGCCTGGCACTGAGTGAGGGCTATATAGGTGTTTTCTGTGACTATAATACTTCCCTGTCAACAAAGAACACTCGATAAAGTGCTCCACTGGCTTGATTGGTCATTGTAACTAATCTGAGAGACCATCTCACTCCCCGCATCCTTCATCCTCTCCCCATCCCAGACAGAGGCCGGAAGGATGCTGCGCTTAAAGGCTGAGGAAGTCCTTTGGAAACGAAATTTGGGTGAGCGGTGGTGGTGGTGGATGATTTGCTCTGCATGTGAAAATGGGAGGATTTTGAACGAATGTGGCAGAAACAGTCATGCCTGCCAAGGAGTCCATATGTCCCGTACATTCCCTAGCTTTCTTGTAGTTAAAGGGGCCTTATGACTAGCCATAGCCAGTGAGCTAGGGGCAGAAGCAACATAGCCACATTCTGGGCACAAGGTCTGCTTCCAGATGCAAGGTCCTCTAGAATTCTGCTGTCCCATCACAATCACTGTTATGTCACCGCATTGTGAAGGCAACACCTGGATTGCTGTATTGCACCAGAGGATGCTCGTGGAATTGTATATGTGAAAACTTTTGCTAAGTTAACCCTGGAGGTTTTACAGTGGTTTGCTGTGATGGCATATCCTAACCTAACCTGACTAATACAAGGAGTTTGGCTCCTAAAAGTAATAGCAAAGAACAGGGAAGATGGTCAAGCTACAAGTTGGAGTGTCTGAACATTTCTTAAAACTAAGAGTAGTTCATGACAATCTTAAGGCGTTTTGCATTGCTATGGTGTATATGCCTTCCATCTCTCCTTTTCTGTTTTGTTTTACTGTGTTTATTGTTTTATTTTGTAAGTTTATGCACAGGAAGAGCAACTAAAGAAAGAGACTGAGCTCTATATTTAGGCTAACACCAGCACAATGATAAAGAAAGAGCTACACATCAAAACCTGAACTTTGCAGTAGAAAGTTAGAGCTAGACATACTTAGGATAACATCACAATACACCCTCTCTAGATGTCTTAGAGGGGAACTTAAACTTTCCACAGGATATACAGCAAAAGATTAGTCAGTCTGATGCTATCTTAAGAGGTAGGCTGAACTTAGCTCACAAAAGCCTAAGTTAGGATGAACAGTAATTAATATCATCTCACATTCAGAGGACAAGGAAACAAAAAGGATTCAGAGAGACTGAGTAACTTTCTGAAAATCACCCAGAAAGAAATGCAGTGAATCCAGGACTCAGATGTTTTGCTCCTAAGGTCATATTTATATGTAGGCCAATCTCCGTTGAGTCAAGTTTGTCAATAATCCCCATGTTGCTAAATCCAGCGGTCAATTCTCAGGCCTTGGTTGTTGGACATACCTGCATCATTTGATGCAACTGACTATTTTCTCTTCTCCGGAGAACTCCTTTCAATTGGCTTTCAGAGCACAATGCTCTTGGGTATCCTCCTGCAACACTGGCTGCAACCTTTTAGTCGCTTTTGCTGAATTTCCTTCTTGTTTTCTCAACCACCGTTTTAAGGTGCTTCAGAGTTCAGTTTTTGTTTTGTGTTGGTGGTGGGGAGAAGGTCTCACTCTGTCGCCCAGGCTGGAGTGCAGTGGCAGCATCATGGCTCAACTGCAGCCTAGAACTGCTGGGCTCAAGTAGTCCTCCCACCTCCCAGCTTCCTGAGTAGCTGGGACTACAGGTGTGTGCCACCACGCCCAGTTAATTTTTGTATTTTTTGTAGAGACAGACAGGATTTTGCCATGACGTCCATGCTGGTGTTGAACTCTTGGGCTCAAGTGATTTTTCTGCCTTGGTCTCCCAAAGTGCTAGGATTATAGACATGAGCCACCATGCTGGGCCCAGAGTTCAGTTTTTAGATGTATGTTCTAGATATTCATTTTCTTGACAACTTCATCTAGTTTCATAGTTTTAAATGCCATCTGTATACTGATAAACCTAACAAATGTAAAACTCTCAGCCTCTCCCTTGAACTTCAGAATTGCATCTTCAGCTGCTACCTGGTATGGCTACTTAGCTGTCTAACGGGCATCTCACAGATTTAACATGTCCAGTGCTGGGCATCCAATCTTCCTCTCTTCTCCAACCTACTCCTACACAGTTTTCTACATTTTAGCCAACTGCAGTTCCAATCTTCCCATTGCTCAGCCCAAAACCCTGGAGTCCTCCCCAACGATTTTATTTCTCTTTCATTCTGTATCCAGTCCATGAGCAAATCCTCTTGGTTCTTGTGAGTTTCAAACAGCACAACAGCAGCCATCGTGGTCCAAGACATCATCTTGACTCGCCTGCACTCTTGTGTTCGCCTTTTGGTTGGTCTCCTTGTGTCATCTTTTTCAAGCCTTTGCTGAAACATCACCTGCAATATGAAGCTTTCCTTGGCCACCAAATTTAAAATTGATCATCTCCCCTTTCTGTGACACCCCTTAGACCCTTTCCCCCAGCACCCAGAACCTTCTCTCATGTTACATAATTTTCTTACTTATTTTGTTTAGACTTCATCTCCCTGCTACTGGAAACTGAGCTCCAGAGGAGCTGGGATAATTTGCTGTGTCCTAGGACGTAGAATCAGGATAATACATGGCACAGAGTAGATGCACAATAACTTTCATTCAACGAGTGAATATTCAGGACTCATGTGCTCCGCAGCCTGACCTGCCACACTCTACTCTCTCCTTCTAGTCACAATCTGGCTGTTGAATTCCTTCTCACCCTAGCTTTTCTCTCCACCCAGGTGTTTCAGGCTGGTGTCTTGAACGACAGGCTTTGTCACTTCTCTGCCAGCTCCCCTACATCCTACTTCCTAAACATCCTTCCTGGCTTGTGCAGCAGCAGATCATAGGATCGTCTCTGTCCATTCATCAGCCTCAAGGCCCTGATATGCTTTTCCATTCGCCAAGCTCATACTCTGCTTGGTTGAAACTAGGACTGGAAATTTTATGGTCCAGGAATCCCTTTTCCTTTGCTGTGACATTTTTTTCCTGACTGCTCCAGCCCATATTGAATTGACTTCCCCTATACCTAAATTATTTTAGGGCATGGATAATAACAATAAGCACTTACATACATTTCTCCCTGAATGTCTGTAACAATATTAGAGAGATATTATTATTATTATTATTTTATCAACAAGAAAACTGAGGCCCAGAGAAGTTAACTAGTTAACCAATAGATAATAGATAATAGAGTAAAAATTCTAATGCAGGTTGGTCTAAATTTAAAACTTGTGCCCTTTGACCCTTTCTTACTTACTGTCAGAACCAAAATTAAGTTCTTGGTCACTTCTAATTATTTCCTGGAAGTGGGAATCAAGTTCCCTGGGGGCTCATATACAGGAATGACCATACCCCCAATCTGTCTGTGACCTCTTTGGAGCCTGGTTTAGTGGAGTCTTTCTGGCAGATTCATCAGGTTCGGTGGCCTTTGGTGGGAAAGGAAGAAAATGGGACAACTTTGTGAATCATTGTATAAGAAAGAACATCCCGATAGAAAACTGCCCTACGTGGAAACTAGAAAACCCTATTCCCTTCCCCTCCTGCTTCACTACTGCACCTTGGTGGAAACCACAATGGCACATGCATGCTTATTATGATGGGAAAGAAAGAGATGGATAGGTGTGATTTTTTATTTTCCAACCAAATGATTTTTCTGCTCCTCAAGTGATATTTTAAGAGACTATTGTTACTGAGGAAGCAGCCTCCTGTAAATCTGGAAGCAGCCAGTATAAATCTAACCATCCACCTACCTATGTATTTAGTCCCAGGGAAGATACAAAGTCTCTCCCTTGTAGGGATTATGAAGAAGCAGATACAAGTGACAAATCAAAGAACAAGGTAAGTGACTATATTCATGCACTGTGCTTCTAGTTTGTAAGGCATGTTCTCATAAATTTTATAGGCACTGTACTAGTGAAGAACTTTGAACAAGTTCATAGACTAAGTACACAGATGATTCAGGGTTCAAATCCAGTTTTCAGACTACAAGTTCAACGTGTTGCACCAATATACACTGGAAGGTTCCATCCCGATGCCCACATAAGTAATACACTCAGACAATAGATGGTGTCTGCTCTTATCTCTATATTAATTGCCTTGTGAAGGTCAAAACTTAACTACTAGCTTCTTTGTGCTGTTATTTAGGGACTCCCCACGAACTGCCACCTTGCCTTGAGTTTCCAACATGCCTGGCATCCCGGCATCCCTGGATGGTAGAAATTACATCTTGCACATCATTTATTTCCAAAGGAAGTCCAGCAATGCTCTGGAGACACAGCAAGGCTCAGAGACCAGTAACACTCTGCCTTGGCCATGCAATCTTCCCCAGCTGTTCTCATCCACACAGAACTGGCTCATCTTCAAACCAGGTATGCAGTAGGTGCTCAAAAAACACATGATAGATGAGGAAATATGGAGCAAATGCAATCGTGGGCTGCAGCGTCTCTTATAACTCTTTGTCTACACCCAGCCTCCTGACAATTTCATTCCTTCTCGTGAATTTGTGACATGCATCAGTCCTGGGAACAAGAGATGGCTTGAGCATGTTTGGATCCATGTCTTCCAGCAGCCATGGGAATCAACTGCAGACCCTTTGAACATGACATGCCACTCAATTTTTTTGGTGAGATGGAAAATCCCACACCCGCATGATGGCCCTGTCTCCAGCCCTTCCACCCTCACGTTGTCTCTCGATCCTTGATGTCAGCCGCCAACCTCACAGACCAAGGCTTGGGACTTTGCCTTATACAATGCCTTTGATTACAGTGGGGGTCACTGTGAACAAGGATGGTAGCGTTGTTCAGAGGAGATTAAAAACCTTCCCCATGAGGCAACCAGTCCATGCCCAAGCCAAGAAGAAAGCTAAGAGTCTCCACTCCCACTTTATGATCTAACCACTAGACTGAGCTCCTGTTACTTGACAAAAATGATTTGCTTTTAATTAAAATAGGAGCATAAATTATTTTTATCCTTGTATTATTGGGCGGTAAGTAAATTCACAGTAACTCACTGGATTTTTTAAAATCTATTTTAAATATAAACACACTGCCATATTTTCTGTGGGTTTGAAAGCTTATGTTAAGTTTGCAAATAAGTCAACTCCATAAAGATAACATCTTTCCCTAAAAAATGTGTTGCAATCTAATGGCATGCTATGGAAAATTAACATCTTATTAAGAAAATACATAAATTCTCCCTCCGTTGAAAAGGTCCAAGTAGTGCTGAGCTTCTTACCTGCCCGTGAGACAAGATGAACTGACGGGGTGACCTCCAAGCTTCCAAACCCAGGCACCCCTCACCCCAGGAGTGTCCTCTGCCACCCTCATGGGACTCACATGCAACAAAAAGCTGTGATTTTATTTTGGGTCACGCTGAACTCTATTTTTGAACTTACCCTGCTACATGTCTGACAGGTCCTGTATTCACAGAGGGACCTGCATTACTCTGGTTCACCCTGAAAAGATGCCATCTCAGACAGGCTGCGTGGGAAGGTGCAGCCATCTCCCAGACCAGCTGCCTGTCTGAGCACCAGGGATCCAGGTGAACCCCGTAAGGATAAGGACATTCATAGCCAGATCTCACATGGCCATAACAATTAGAGCTCAGTGATGGGGACAGAGCCCTGGACTTCCAACCCATTACAAGGAACATAAAAGCCCAAGGCCACAAAGGGCTAGGTATCATCTTGAGATGCAAAGAGAGCTCACTGTGCCCTGCTACCCAGGTGAATTCCCTTCTAGTTCTGCTTTCTATGTATCTTCTTTTCCCCACTCCACTAAAGAGTGCTTTAGGAGCCTAGCAGATGGACTTAGAGCCATGGCTCTTTCTTGTGCCTCAATGATACATGTTTTCAATACCCTGCCTGAGCCTTTGAGGGGTTCCACTGATGCCTCATCCAAGCCTGCATTCACCTTGCTTCCCCTCTTTCCCTCCTCCGACCACTGGTCTTCAGAAATCTTACCAAAATAAAAGGACTTATGTAAATACGAAAAGGGAAAAGCTGTCAAAACCTGCATGAGTTGTTTAAATACCATGAATAAGAACCAGTAACAATAGGCACATCAATGAAGATGTGTTTCCTTCAGACTTGGCCAGGTGCCACCCAACGAGAGTCCCCCAGAAAACGCTGCTCACTCGGCAAACAAGGGAGCTCGGCTCACCCGCCCCTTCCTGGCACCCCCTCCCCAGGAAAACATTTTTGACAAGCAACTCATCTAGAGCCATTTCCCACAGCTTTCCTTTCATTTGCATTCTCATTAGAATAATGTGATTTCGCAAAGTGGGAATGTGTGTAAGTCCTCACCACCAGGAGGAAACGCTAAAACCCAGATTCCAGGGGACAGGGGAAGATCTGCCTGTGGGGACATAGGGCAGCCAGGAGGAGCCCAGCCAGGGCTTGGCATGCGGCACCAGCCAGGATCAGTGAATGCCCCCAGTGACGTCACAGCAAAACAACCGGGACCTTATGAAAACCTCAACTTGACCCAAACCAGAAAGGAGGTTTCGAAATGGAAGAAACACATCCCCCACATTTTGAAAAATAGGCCCTGGCATCAGAAAAGAGTAAAACAAAGTGTTTTCACGGAGAATGGGAAAAGCATGCCTTTTGCTTTCTCCTACTGCTTTGTTTTCTTGAACACGCTTGCCCCTAATTTGAAATTGCCACATGCCAACTTTTAAAAGTGCTATAATGGAATCAGTGTCTCAAAGTCATTCCAGGGCATGACTTATAAAATAACGCTTTTAGTGTACCCACTGTGTGTGCATGTGTGTTTGTGTGTGTGTGTGCATGTGTGGTGTGTGTTTGTGTTTTAAATGGACATTTACTGAGTGAGAGCTTGTAAATATTTTCTGGTCATTTAAAAGCAAGAAACAAACAATGCACACATCCTAAGCTCATTCCCACATCGTAAGCTGATTTCCATTCCACTTTGGTAGGTCGCGTTTCTTTTATGTCCTGAAAAACCGGAAAAGCTTATGAAGCCAAAAAAACTTTGCAAAGCAAATTTTCCAGTATTTGCTTAGCTGGGTCTTTAAGCAAGGAAAGAAACATTATTCGGTGTAAAGATACATAATAAATGTCTCAGAACAATTTCAGGACAGAAGAGGAGTTGAGAGTAGGGGATTGAAAACGGAGCTGGAAGTAGGAAAATGGGGCAAACTCTTGAGTTTCAAATGATTGCAGAATGAGTTCAACTCCAGAGAAGTTCCTTCTGGAGCACGCTTTCCAGCCAGTCCTCACGAACTAGACCTCCCTGCATTAGCAAGTCTTAAGGAGAGAAGAAAAAAAGTGAATTAATAAAATGTTCCTGTGAGACATTGTCCTACCCTGCTCAGAGATGCTTTCTGGCCTTCCTTGGGGCAAACGAGGATCATGTTCAGCATTCTGAGGCTAAAGGAAGAGAAAGGGAAGGAGTTCAACCTGCTGACTGATACCTCTGTCCTAGGTCACCTGCCCTGAAGACACTAAATGCTTTTCTAAAGTGGTGTAATTTGATTTTTTTTAAAGATTCTATGAGCATATCACATTTCATAAACATAAGAATGACATTTCAATTTTTTCATATAAATGGCAAATTTGCAGAATGAGAAAAAAAAAAAACCAACAAGACTCTAGAAACCATTTTTTGCACACCCAAAGAATGTGAGCACAGCCCCCTTCTGGCAAGGACATCTGTCACTCACACAGACGCAACCCTCTTGAAGCCAATGTAAACAGCTCCTTACTCTCCCTGCCTGGCTCCTGGGTGGAGGCGCAGAACCTTCGGCGGTGTGGAT
>NC_132909.1:27054066-27079066 GCF_047675955.1 Chlorocebus sabaeus | reverse complement strand
AAAGCTCTTCTGGTGATTCTAATGCAGAGGCAGGGTTGAGAATCTCTGTGCTAGACCAGTGGCTCTTGAACATTTTGGTCTCAGAACCCTTCAGAATGTAAAAATGCTGAAAGTTTTAAGGACCCTAAGCGCTTTTGTTTAGGTGTGCCGATAGAAATTAAAACTAAGAAAATTCTAAAATGTACATGTAATCATGTATTTAAAAATGAAAATAAACCTGTCGTATACTAACATATCTAGAATGTTTTCATGGAAAAAAATAACAGAATGTTCAAAAAGTTAGTGACAAGTATAGTGTCTTCGTAGCTCTTTGCAAACCACTGGCTTAATACAGAAGTCACTATATGAAAAAGACACGTGCACACTCATGTTTATAGCAGCACAATTTGCAATTGCAAAGACATGGAACCAACCTCAGTGCCCATCATCCAATAAGTGGATAAAGAAAATGTGGTGTATATACACCATGGAATACTGCTCGGCCATAAAAAGGAACAAAATAATATCTTTTGCAGAAACTTGGATGAAGCCAGAGGCCATTATTCTAAGTGAGGTAACTCAGGAATGGAAAACCAAATATCATACGTTCTCACTGATAGCCAAAAGCTAAGTTATGAGGATGTAAAAGCATAAGAGTGATATAATGAACTTTGGGTATTTAGGTAGGGGAAAGTCTGGGAGGGGGGTGAGGGATAAAAGACTATACATTGGGTACAGTCTGCACTTCTTGGGTGACCGGTACACCAAAATCTCTAAAGAACACATTCGTGTAACCAAAAACTACCTGTACCCCAAAAACTATTGAAATCAAAATAAAAATTATTTTTTTAAGAAAAAACAGCTAGATTCTAATATCTGCTTCTACATTTAGTCTTGCTATACGTTGTTTCTCTTCAAATCTGTGAAGAAAACCTAACCTCACACAGATGTCATTGGAAAAGGGAGGTATACAGTAAAAGCCCTTTCAGATAATTGTGAATGTTCTTTGATACTACACCAAAACTCAGCAACTGGTAGTTTCTCAAAGGTTAGTTGCAATGGAATCTGGAAACATATAAACATTTTGTGCTCCATTACATTAAAATCCACTGGTCTATACTGTTATTTGAATGGATTTTTTTTACCCTTCCATGATTTTACTACATCTAGCACAGGTCACTTGAGAAGTATCAGCTCAATGAGTCATGTATGCAGATCCTGCAGTGTTGACACAATCCATTATTCAATATTAAAGAAATCACAAGTGTTAGTATCTCTTTAACTATTGGAAAGCTGTCAAGCTCACAGTGGCTGATACAAGTTTTTCAAAATTCTCGAAAGCTTGAGTTTCATCATTGGCAACAAATACTGTCAGTCATTTTCTTGGAAGTGACAGAATTAATTTGTTCATTTTCCAGATAATGTCTGCCAAATAGTCAAGTTTGAATAACCATAGTTTGTCTATCAGTTGTTCTTTCAAGCAAAAATGGCGCTCTTTGGAAAAAAAAAAAAAAAAAAAGGCAGGGAGTTCAGCTTACAGTTCAGAAGACTGGCAAAGGTGCTTTTCCTTGAGGCAGCTGTGGAACTTCCAGATGGACAGAGGTGCTCTATGTCTACCTCCCACTTCATCACAAAGAACATTGAAAGGCCAGTGCTCAAATATTGAGATTTAATAAAGTGAATAACTTTCAATATATCATCAAGTACATTCTTGTTATTTCAAATTCATTCATAATCTCTATACTTGTTTTCTTATTGTGGTAAAATACATGTAACATAAAATTTTCCATCTGAATTATTTTATATTTTATTTTTTGGGGACGGAGTTTCACTCTCATTGCCCAAGCTGAAGTGCAAAGGTGCGGTCTCGGCTCACTGCAACTTTTGCCTCCAGGGTGCAAGTGATTCTTGTGCCTCAGCCTTCCAAGCAGCTGGGATTACAGGCGCTCACCACCATGCTCTGCTAATTTTTGTATTTTTAGTAGAGACGGGGTTTCAACATACTAGCCAGGCTGGTCTCAAACTTCTGACCTCAGGTGATCTGCCCCCTTTGGCCTCCCAAAGTGCTGGGGACACAGGCATGATCCACCGAGTCTGGCCCCATCTTAGTTATTTTTAAGTGTACAGTGAATGGCATTAAGTGGATTCACATTGCTGTGCTGCTATCACCACCATCCATCTCCAAAACTCTATTCATCTTGCAAAACTGAAACTCTGCATTCATTAAACAATAACTATCTGTTTCCCTACCTCCCAGCCCTTGGCAACCTCCACTCCCGTTTATGTCTCTATGAATTTGACTACTCTGAGTACCTCTGATAAGTGGAATCATACAGTAATTGTCTTTTTGTGACTGGTTTATGTCATTCAGCATAGTGTCCTAAAGGTTCATCCATGTTGTAGCCTGTGGCAGGATTTCCTTCCTTTTTTAAAGCTGAATAATATTCTACTGTATGCATACACCACATCAAGTACATTCTTAAGTGAAACTGGCTTTTGTTTTTTCTTCACATGCATGGCAGTGAAGAACACAGTGATAACGAGTACAGGTCTGTGTTAAGGAGACAACAGTTCTACCCACCCGGAGTGTAAAATGGAAAGGCAAACTGCATCGTATTATCACAAAAATAGTGTTGGCTTTTCAGACACCTGAAACCATCTCAGCAAATTTACAACGTAGGTCCTGTGTTGCAATTTCTACTTACACAGTGTATTAGTCCATTTTCATCTGCTGATAAAGACATATCCGAGACTGGGTAATTTATAAAGAAAAATAGGTTTAATGGACTCGCAGTTCCAGGTGAGTGGGGAGGCCTCAAAACCATGATGGAAGGTGAAAGGCACGTCTTACATGGCAGCAGACGAGAGAATGAGGACCAAGTGAAAAAGGTTTCCCTGCATAAAACCATCAGATCTCGTGAGACCTATTCACTACCACGAGAACTGTATGGAAGAAACCGCCCCCAGGATTCAAGTATCTACCTCTGGGTCCCTCCCACAACACGTGGGAATGGGAGCTACAATTCAAGATGAGATTTGGGTGGGGGCACAGACAAACCATTTTCACACAGTAAAGTAGAAAGTGTTCAAAAAGGAAAGAGAAAACAGAAAATGCACTCATAGTCCTAAAGCCCAGAGAGAGCCACCATCAGTATATATGCTGGTATGTTTTCTTATCAAGGCCACGTTCCTGAAATGTTCTGTCTTTATGATTCTGGTAAGCAGGGAAAGGGCCAAAAGACACTGTACTGGACAGATATTTTCATTCTCTCTACAAGTTCTAGAAAAACAGAGGACAATTAAATTCAGGACTAAACCAACATTTGGAAATGTGAATGTAATTAATTCTGTAGAAATATTTAGGAAACATTTGTCTTTCATTTTTCCTCCGTACCATCTTGATATAAGGAGTACGAGAATCCCTGGCTCCTTACCTCTAAGGTCCTTGTTTCTAAAATGTGGGTAGGCCATAGTGCAGCGGCTCATTCCTGTAATCTCAGCACCTGGGAGACTGGGTGGGAGGACAGCTTGAGCCCAGGAGTTCAAGGTTGCAGTAAGCTTGGATTGCACCACAGCACTCCAGCCTGGATGATAGAGCAAGACTCTGTCTCTAAAAATCTAAAAATAATAAATAAAATGTGGGTAATGGTGGCCTCACACTGGCTCGTGGGAGAGGTTTAGTGATATATTCTCTACTTAGTGCTGAGTGAGAAGTTGGCATAGAGGAGGGAGCTCACCAAGTGTCCGTTGTCTTTCAATAAATACTAATGTGAATAACAATAGTAGTA
The DNA here is from genome assembly GCF_047675955.1 of Chlorocebus sabaeus. Taxonomy (NCBI): domain Eukaryota; kingdom Metazoa; phylum Chordata; class Mammalia; order Primates; family Cercopithecidae; genus Chlorocebus; species Chlorocebus sabaeus. Next base: position 27,075,299 of record NC_132909.1, on the reverse strand, counting down.
ATAATAATCATAATACCTCTTAGATACTTATTTGCTTTATCTTATTAGGAACTCACACAGCAATGAGAGTGAGAGGCTGGCCCAACCGTCTCTACTTAGCAGATGAGTAAATGAAGGTTACAAACCCTGAGTGCACAGACAGGAGGCAGGGCTGCCAGTTTCACCAGGGAGAAGATCCCTGAAATGGATCCCTGCACCTCCCTGTAGTGGTTAATATTGAGCGTCAACCTGATTGGATCAAAGGATGCGAAGTATTGTGTCTGTGAGGGTGTTGCCAAAGGAGTTTAACATTTGAGTTAGTGGACTGGGAAAGGCAGACCAGCCTCAATCTGGGTGGGCACCGTCTAATCCGCTGCCAGTGCGGCTAGAATAAAGCAGGCAGAAGAAAGTGGAAGGACTATACTGGCTGAGTCTTCTGGCCTCCCTCTTCCTCCTGTGCTGGATGCTTCCTGCCCTTGAACATTGGACTCCAAGTTCCTAAGCTTTGGGACTCAGACTGGCGTCCTTGCTCCTCAGCTTGCAGATGGCCTGTTGTGGGGCCTCACCTTGTGGTCAGTCATGTGAGTCAATACTCCTTAATAAACTCTCCTTTATATATTCATCTATCCTATTGGTTCTGTCCCTCTAGAGAACTCTAAGACGATTTTGGTACCAGGAGTGGTTCTAGAGCGTGCAATGAGGACAGGCAGGCTTGTTTTTATTTTTATGTTTATTTTACTCTGGAACAGAAAGCCGGCCCGGTCGGGGACTTGGATCCTTGTCCCATGTCTCTTGCATAAGAAGGACATGCACGCATCACAGGCAGAGGCGAGCCAGCAGGGAACTTCAGGAGAAGTTCCCTGAAATGGATCCCCGCACCTGCCGGCACCTCCCCGCACCTCCCTGCAACCTCCCCTCACCTCCCTGCTGGTGCTGTCTCACTGCCACACTGCACTAGTTCTACCATTCATTTGACGTTCCTCCTTTAAAATGACTCACTTCTTTTTAATTTTACTTAAATAGTGTTTGAAAGGAAAGTTATATGACCACCGTAAAAGTAAAACGAGCATTACTTGCTACAAAAAGGAAGTAACAACAAATTTAAATATATAGCTATCTGAATACAGGGTGTTCTCCACATATCACTGAAAGTCACCTGGTGGCCGCCCAGAAGCATGTGGTCCTGGGGCCTGGCTCTGAGTGGAGCACAGAGATTCTGAAGAGCCCTAAGTGGACGCTCAGAACATCTACAGCCGTAGCGCCAGCTGAGCGCTATTACAAACTGGATACACCACCCGGGATGTGCTGTCATTTGTATTCCTGCGATCTAAATCCTTCTCTGTCCAAACTTTCAGGGCGGTTTCTAAGTGCACAAATATTTATAGGTGTAAATTCAAGTGGGTGGCAGGTATCTGTGTCGGGTGGGTAAGGCATATGGAACAGGGGTGACTGAGATGATTCTGCCAATCCCAGAGTTGGGATGAAGAGGTGATGATGAGAATGCAACCCAGGGACCAGGAGGAGGGTGCTGGCCTTTGATAGCCTGCAAAATGGAAGTCTGAGTGGTCTCCCCAAGCACTTGGCAGGAATGGTGGCCTCCACTGGCTGGACTCCAGAGCTGAGAGTCTGTGGATCTCCCTGTCCCACGAGTCCTTGAAACACAGGAACTGGAATAAGACAAGATGGTGACAAAGGAAGTGTTAACCTGTGCTACCCTCTGCACCTGCTCCCAACGGCCTTACAAAGGAACGTTTAATTCCCACAAAAAAGGAAACAGATATTGTCCTCTTAATAAAACACCAATCCTTAAAATCATCAACCTAGCCAAATGCCACGGTCCTCCCTAATAAACATGGATGGCTCTGTGACCGGCTGGATTAATTAATACCCACAGGTTCCTGACCTTTTCCTGGGCACATGGACAGTCAGTTCCCCCAAGACAGATGACCCGCTGGCTCACCTCTGCCTGTGATGCATGCGTGTCCTTCTTATGCAAGAGACATGGGACAAGGATCCAAGGGCCTGCTTTCTGTTCCAGAGTAAAATAAACATAAAAATTAAAACAAGCCTGCCTGTCCTTGACGTTCCTCATTGCACAGCCAGAGCCTGATAAGAAAATCAGTATTTGCCGATTTTCCAACAACGAAGGAAACATTGCTCTCTTCTAATGAAAGGGCAAGATTTCATTTTCTTTTTTTAAAGCAATAATTCCCACCCCACCCCTCCGCAAGGAAATAGTAATGGTGCTCTCTTTGTCTTACCTGGTCGGGGAAATGGCATCACCTGAGACAGGGTCTTGGCTGGAGAGTCGGCAGATCCGTGCCTCTGTGAATATATTAGGAGCAAGTGGGGCCTCCAGGTGGGGTATTTGGAGGACCCTATTCAGGGACAGTCCAGAAAATCCTCAAATTAAGAGAAGGAAGTATATGGAGGGTTCTGGTTTCCATGTAACCCCACGCTTACCCTCACACCTACTTCCGTATACACTGGGCTTTCACCAGTCGCAGGCCTAGTCTATTATAGTCTCGTTTTTTAATTTATACTAAAGTTTGAGCAGCCATCCCAAGCATAATGAGGAGTAAGGCAGGGAGGGCACACAGATAGAAGTAGGCACCTCACTTTGCTATATTAGATCACATCCACGTTCCACTTTCACAGCCTAGGGCCACAAAAGCAAAAAAACAAAACAAAATAAAACAAAAAACCCAGTAATGACTTGTACCATGCAGAAACATAATAGAAAATGAAACATGAGAATACATGAAATCGGCTACAGAAACAATGAAAAGGTACAGCTGAAACAATTTGACCTGGGGCAGCATAAACATTGCAATTGTTTGTCGTCAAGGTAGAAAATAAAAACAGAAAAATATATAAGTGTAGTCTTAGGGAAAAGCCCTCCCCCGATCTGGGTCACCACAGGGAAGTAGCCAAAGTGCAGGTAGGAAAGCCCAGTGCCATAGCTGATGGTACCATCTGATAGCAACTTGGCTTTGATTAACTGTGTTTAGTGTTTCTGCCTTCATTTCTGTGATGGTTGATTTTAGGTGTCAACTTGATCGGATTAAGGAATACCCAGATAGGTGGTAAAAACACCACTCTGGGTATACCTGGGAGGGTGTTTGTGGAAAAGATTAACATTTAAATCGGGAGACCAGGTAAAGAAGGTCGGCCCTTGCCCACATGGGCTAGCATTGTCCAATCCATAGACTGGATTTAAAAGGTAGATCAGATGGATCAGAAAGGAGGATGACAGACGAATTCTCTCTCCTTCTACTGGAGCTGGGACATCTCACTTCTGCTCTCAGCTGTCAGAGTTCCAGGTTCTGAGGCCTTCAGACTCTGGGACTTTCTCCAGCAGCTGCCCATATTCTCAGACCTTCAGACTCAGGTTGAATCACACCAGAAGATTTCCTGGGTCTCCAGCTTGCAGAGGGCAGATCATGGGAGTTCTCGGCCTCCACAATCAAGTGAGCCAATTCCCATAATAAATCCCTTCTTAGTTTTCTCAAAGAATGAAAAATAGATTACCATTTGACCCAGCGATCTCATTACTGGGTACAGGCCCAAAGGCAAATAAACTGTTCTACCAAAAAGACACTGCCCTTGTAGGTTAATCACAGCACTGTCTACAATAGCAAAGACATGGAATCAACCTGAGTGCCCACCAATGGATGAAGAAAGTGTGGTCCATACACACCATGGAATACTACACAGCCATAAAAAAAAATAATGTCCTTTGCAGCAGCAATATGGATGGAGCTGGAGGCTATTATCCTAAGCGAACTAACGCAGAGACGGAAAACCAGATACTGCATGTTATCACTTATAACTGGGAGCTAAACTGGGTACATGTCAACCTAAAGATGGGAACAACAAGCACTGAGTTGCAAAAGGGGGATGGAAAGGAGGGAAACAAGGGTTGAAAAACTACCTACTGGGTAGTACTTATTGGATACTATGTTCACTACTTGAGCAATAGGAGCATTAGAAGCCCAAATCTCAGCATCTCATAAAATGTCCATGGAACAAACCTGCAAATAAATGTAATCTCCAAATATAAAATTTAAAAAGTGAAAATAAAGGTAAAATAAATCCTTATCTACCTATCTATCATCTGTCTAATCCATCTGTCTATTGTCTATCATTGATCATCCATCCATCTATCATCTATGAACTGTCTATAATCTATTTATCTACATTTATCTATGTATCTATCTATCCATGCATTTATCCTATTGGTTCTGTTTCTCTGGAGAATCTTCATACAGCTTTCCATCTGTAAAGTGGGTGGAATAATAGTGCATACCTCATAGGATGTTAGGAGGATTCATGGAGACACCTCTTAAATGGAACACTATGACTTTTTGCTACTCTATGACTGTACTTGGGACTACCGTAAAATAAGTTCTTCATAACTAAGAACCAAAAATTCCAAAAGAAGCATCTGCCTTTCAGGGGCATGTTGGGTTGGGAGTCCTCTTCAGCTACCACCTCCTGTTCAGCTTCCCTCTCCTGGGTGGGGATGGTATGAGGCAGTGTTATGTGGTAATTGATGGGGACTGGGAGGCTTGGGTATAGCTCCTGCCTCCACCCCCTTCTAACTTGAGCACTCAGGCAAGTGGTTTAACAGAGTACAGCTCCTCCTCGTCTGTGCTATCTGCCATCTGGAAGGAGATAACAAGTATATGCAAATACATAGTTCTAACACCTGATCTTGTAAATCTTCTGACCTCTGGGTCCCAGTGAGGACCAGTCTTGACTTTTACAAGTTCTCAGGGCAAAGACATCCACACAAAGATAGCCCAATCATGTTCAACCAACCATACACAAAGTTGGAGGGCCTCACTCTTTAACTTACTGCTCACTTGCTGCTATCAGTAAACCTTCTTTTGCTCTGGCTGCCAGGAAGTTCAAAGAAAAATTAAACATTCAACTAGAGCAACTATGTAAACCCTCGTGTTAAATATGTGTATTACCTCTACATGGAAGTGGTTTTTTTTTTATTTCAATGCATTGTTGAAATATTCTATTGACTACATGATTTTTTTCAAAAGCTAAGAGGCAGAGAATTCCCCAGTGAGGATAATACAGTTATAAACAAGCAGGGTATAGGATCACAGCCATAAAACACACCAGGGTTCGGTCTAAGAGTTTCTGCTCAAGAGACTGATCTTTTAGTGAATGACTCCTACTGTCACCACCACTACAAGCTGAAGACATGACAGACAGAAATGAACAAGGGCAGGTGGATCAGGAGTCAGAACACCAAGGTTCTAGCCATGGCACACCATTTGGTAGCTGTGTGACCTCCCTGTACCTCAGTTATCTGATCTGTGAAATGGGATATAATGGGAAGAATGAGGCCAGTTCTCCCTGGGCGCCTGAGGGTCTAGGATTGCTGCAAGGGTCACGTGAAAGAAAGGATGCCAATTCCAACATCTTTCAAAAAGGATGAGGCGCTAAGCTTCTCTGCAACATTGTCATAAAGAATTCATCTTCCACACCTCCCATCATAATATCAGCAAGTCCATCTTAGAAAAGACTCACTGGGGAAATCCGTAAGCAACATCATGCAAAAAACTTTCTCCACATTTCTATTTCCTTACCCATGAAGCAAAGACGACAAATTCCAGACCTGTGTCCCCAAGTTGGTGGTGGTCAAGAAATGATGACAACTCAACGCCACTGGTGCCCGGGGATGGCAGCTCACACGTTTGGCCTTCCTTGCAAATGTACAAGTAACTGGGATTCTCAACCCTGGTTTTGAGGCCAGGAGACTGGGGCACAGAGAACCTAAGATATTACCACAAGTCACAGAGCAATTCATCCACAGGCAGTCTGGCCCTAAAGTCAGGATTGTCACGGTACTTCCTCTGTGGTGAAAGAGGATGGGAGATTACAACAGGAGTGAAAGCTTCTGAGTGCAAAAGAACTTCTCCAGGTCAGCAATGCTTTGAGCAACCTTTGTTCCTAATGGGCTCTGAGGAACCCAAGTAAGACAGTGGCAGGGCTAACAGGTACCAAGTCAAGGGGAGGTATGCACCCACTGGTAACCACGAGGATCTGCCGTCCCCCAAGGTCCAAGGTCAGCTCCACCTCTTTGCACTTCAGTCAGATGTAACGGAAAGACACTAGAGACACCAGCAGAGCCCACGTGAGAACACGGATGAGTCTCCCAGAGAGGAGGTGGAGCAAAGGTGACATTGACAGAGACAGCACCTGAGAAGAGGCTGCATTAAGTATAAGAGCAGGTGAAACCAGCTGCGGAGGCATGAGAGGTTTATTCATGATCTAGTCCTAAATCCCGGTGCCAGTTACATGGGGGGCTCTGTTTATTTAGCTAGGTCCTTACAATCAGTGTGTTTTTCCATATGAACATCACCCTTTCACACTTCAAAATAAGTATCCGACAAAAATGAGCCACAACGACCTGGCGCGGTGGCTCATGCCTATAATCTCAGCACTTTGGGAGGCCGAGGCGGGCAGATCACAAGGTCTGGAGTTCGAGACCAGCCTGGCCAATACAGTGAAACCCCGTCTCTACTAAAAAATACAAAAATTAGCCATGAGCCACGTGTAGTGGCGCACACCTGTAATCCCAGCTACTCAGGTGGCCAAGGCAGGAGACTCTCCTGAACCTAGGAGGCAGAGGTTGTGGTGATCTGAGATCGCACCACTACACTCCAGCCTGGGCAGACAGAGTGAGACTCCATCTCAAACAAACAAACAAAAACCAAAAATAAAATAAAATGAGCCACAACTTCTGAGTGGAAACAACTATGCTGGCATTCAGAGGTGCCCACTGGCATTTGCTTCTTAGCCTCCTGGGAACACCGGTCAGGGCCAGATCTGAATCCCTAAAATAAATAAATAGATAGAGACACCAAATGCTTCCCCCTGCCTTGGCTTTCATGGGATGGACTCAACATGCCTCCTTAGAAGATGCACAGACAAGTTTCAGAACAAAGAAAGCACGGGTGGAGGCTGCGTGCACATTTTAAGTATCGCACGGCACAAGCCTCCTGCCTCAATTGCAATTAAATAATATTCATGTGATTGGTTGATGTCCCTCTGTGAGCATGGGGCAGCTGGGCCCAAGACTGGTATGTACCGTCCAGGGACATAGCAGGTGCTCTAGAAACAGCTGAAGAAGGAGGAGGTGGATAGAGGAGGACTGGCTCCCATGGTGCCTGCAGCTAAGACCCCATCCTTGGTGTTCTCCCACCTCACTCCCTCTCCCTGCCTCTCCCTCTGTCTCTCTCTGTGTGTCTGTCTGTCTTGCTCCCTGACACTCTCTGTCTTCCTGTCTCTTTCTCTGTTTCTTTGTGTCTTTCTGTGTTTCTGTCTGTCTCTGACATTTTCTCTGTCTCTGTGTTTCTTGTCTCTCTTTGTGTCTATCTCTCACTGTGTCTGTCTCTGTGTATATGGCTGTCTCTGTCTCTCTCTCTGTCTCTGTCTCTGTGCTTGTCTGTCTCTGTCTCTCTGTCTGTCTCTGTCTCTCTATCTCTGTTTCTTTGTCTCTCTGTTTCACTGTGTCTGTCTCTCTGTGTCTGTTTGTCTCTCTGCGTCTGTCCCTCTTTCTGTCTCTGTTTCTCTGTTTCTTTGTCTCTCTGTTTCTCTCTGTCTCTCTCACTGTGCCTGTCGGTCTCTCTTTCTATCACATGGGTGCACACCCTCCCTCACTCACCGCCTCGGGCCACAGAGGCACTAAGGGATTCTGCCCCTCACGCTCTCCAGGTGTCTTGGCCTTAAGAACCCCGAGGTGTCTCAAAACAGCGAGGATCCAGCACACAGAAGACAGTGCTTCAAGCCCTTGGACAAGGCCAGACCCCCAAGCACAGCAGGCATGGGTCTCCCATCAGATGACCCTGACCCTCTGGGCATCCCTCAAGCCCCAGGGACCTCAGATACCACTATGCAAAGGGGCTGCAGTGGTCACCACGTTCTTTATGTAGAGCTCAGACTTCCGGCTCCATAGCCACAATCATGGCTACCCATCTGAGCGTATCTACAGCTCTAGATTTCACCAGCACCAGGTTAGTAATTTCCCCTTATCTCATCTGAAACCTACAGGGGCTATGTTTAGCAAAGCAATGGCAGGGATGCCACTGGCCCTTATACAAGGGGGAATCTGAGCGTGCCCATTTCTCCTGCCTCATCCTCATCCCCCTTCATCTGCTTTGGGATCTGCTCCCGCAGCTGTGACCATCTGCTCCCTTCTTGGAATCCCTGCAAAAGGCAGCACTTCACCATGGCTGGAGGGAGGGCTGAGGAGGCCTCAGAGGCTCAGCCCAACTCCCAGAAACACTGAGGTCAGTAGCAGCCCGCCCCGCCCCGCCCCAGCCAGAAACCCTCTGCTTCCTCTCCCCTCTGTAGTTTGCCTGTTGCTACCTGGATTCCGGGACCCTCCTGCCCGCCTCAGCACCCCTGTGATTGGGTGCTCCACTGCAGGAAGGCCAAGTTTATATGCTGTCAGGCACTTTATATCCCCTATAACTCTGCCTCCCAAGCCCTCCTGTGCATGTGTTTAATTTTTACAATCAGGAAGATGGATGGGGAGAGTGACAGCCCAGACACCCTGGAGGGGTGGGCTCCGGCCCTGCCTCGGAGGAACCTGTGCATGAATTCCATCAGTGACCTTAGGTTGTATTTTATGCATAACACCCCAGTGGTTTTTAAATCTCCTTAAACTTTTGATGACTGAGATAAAGGAAAAGGAGGAGGCTGTGTCAATATGGAGCCACTATTGGAGAAGGGCTGCCAGGACCTCGGGAGGGCAGGAGTCGAGGCCACTTGGTATCAGAACTGGAGCCTTGCTTCTAGCTCCCTTGCTGCTCACCCCACATGCCAACACTCCCTCCACCTTCCAGTGGGCAGAACAGTAGAAGAACCCAACTACCTCACACCCTGATCTTTCTGAGACACACCCTACCTAGGATGATGATGATGATGATGACCACAAAAAGAAGGAACACAAAAGGCGTTAAATGAGAATGAACACATCTTTTAACATGCTGGGTTGTATTGATCATAACTCACAGTCTAATAAAAGCAATGCCCTTGTTATGCAAATACAGCTCTAAGCCGAGTGCCCCCAGTGCCACTTCCAGCTGGGTGGCAGCTCAAAGCACCTCCTGCAAGATAGTTCTGTAGCCATAACACCAGAGCAATTATCTAAAACTGCAAATCTGCCTGTATCCCTCCCCTGCGCCAAACACCGTCTCCCCATCACCCTCAGTCTATGCTCCATGTCCACCCTGCCTAGCTCCGCACCTTTCAATAAAACAACAGCAATAACGGTAACAGGAGCCAGTATTTAGTGACTGATTTCATGCTAGGTATTTTACAAGGATTATACTGTTTTCTCCCCGTAACAGTCCAATAAGGCAGGTACTTTTATTTTGCTCATTTCACAAACCACAGGGAAGAGGAGGAGGCTGCCTATGGTCACACAGCTGGCCAGTGCTGTCCTCCAGGAAGCTGTCCCAGAGGGCTTCCCTAGGGTATAGGCTGAGTGACGTGACTGACTTATGCTCTGCCCATAACATTCCAGGCTTTTCTCTTATCACAGAGATATGTTGCAGTTTAGGGTCAGCTTGTCCATCTCCCTCCATGGGAGGGAGACAGTTACAGCATCTGAGTCATTCTCGTGCGTGCGCAAGACCCAGCTCTTGGCACATGGGAGACATCCAGAAAGCATTTTGAATGCACCCATGTTGGACTTAAGCCACCAGGCCTTTATTAGTTCAGGTGGGCTCTGTGGTGCCTCTCCTGGCCCTGTGGGCTCCTGGGCTGGACCCCACAACCAGGGAGGACGGTCCTTGGCAATGGGAATGGCCCTCCCTCTCCCCCTTCCTCCCTCCTTCATGGGGTCTTATTCATGAACACTATCAAGGTGCTTGTTAAAGCAAGACATCACTTGGGGACCAGTTGTATCCATTGGATTCCCTCAAATTCCTTGGGCCCAAGTGTAAGGTTTAAAACTGAGTCTGCAAAAGGATAGTGCCAGTTGGGCTTCCAGGTGTAACAAGTGTACCAGACAATAAATACTTTATTCCCATAGGAAGAGGGGAGGCTGGAGGGCCCACAAATACCAGCGAGCTTCCGTGCAGACCCAGGACTCCAATGAAGAGAGCAGATGGACCCAGACAGAGCTGAAGCAGGACTGATAGCAATCAATACCATCCAACTTAATTTAATTCATTTGCCTTGTATTGAATATGATCTTAATATACTAGGAGACATCAGCTTCTATTAGAGCCCAGGAAATCATCTTTGAAAAGAGACAAAATGGTATCAAATGCATAATTTGAAAAACATTGTTTTCAACATCTTTCCACTTCATTTAGCATTTTGAGGAATTGAGGCTGTATCTTGTAACTATCAAACTGAATTAATCACCTTGAGACCTGATAGAAGATAACTGGAACTCTAATTTCAGGCTGCTTTTATTCTTGGAAGATAGCCTTTTCAGTGGGAATATGGGAATTAGTGCAAAATCGCTTCCACTGTGCATAGGTTGCCATACTGTGATTTTTTCAATAGACTAGAGCTTGCTATTACACATGGTAGTCACTGACTACAGGTGGTTACGGAACGCCTGGAATGTGGCTGATCTGAACTGAGACGCAAAATACACATGGATTTCAAAGACTTAGTTGAAAAAGTGTGAAATATCTAAATAATTTTTATAATAACTATATGTTGAAATGGCAAATATTTTTATATTTATGGGAGCAAATAAAATATGTGAGTTCACATTAATTTTCACAAATCATGTCACCTGATTTTTTTTTACTTATTTATTGCATCTCCCAGAAAATTAAAAATTCCATATGTGGCTCTCATTATGTTTCTGTTAGACGATGCTAGTCTACACAATGAAATATTGTGGATGTGTGCCCAGAGTTTTTAAATGACCTGTAAAAACACATAGGATGAAATTACACATGAAAAAAAGCAAGGAAATATGTATGTACAGGATAATTAAAACCATGTAAAACATACAGATATGTGTACATATATGTAGACAAAAAACAACACAGAAAAGAAATTCAGCTAGAATAGACATCTCAGAATGGTGGATTGACAGTTGATTATTATGGTCTCTTTTATGCATTTCTACACATGCCTGAGAGAGGTTTTTTTTACATTTATTATTAAAGAAAAATAAATGTAATTTTTACAAAATATTTTCCACAAAATTAGTATTGTTATGTGTATTGTTCTCTGTCTTGATTGGTATTTGCTAAAGTAAATAATTTACAAACACACTTAGATTTTATTTAACCCCCAGTGGCATCTCGTCATGAAATACACCATTTTTATGAAGAACTCATTCTCATGGAAGTCCATTTTTTAGTTAGAGCACAAAACATTTTATTTAAATTAATGTTCTAGTCAGCAACAGATGATTTGGTTAAAAAAAATGGTGGTCACTATTACAACTTTACATTGGAAAGAGAAATTTTATTATCAAAGTTTGCTCAACCAGAATTCATTTTTAGTGAACTTGTTGACTGAACAAAAGGAGAGAAAAGAGATCCTGGGAAAATATCTCATGATTTCTAACAACTAGTCTTTTATATGGGCTACATTTGAGGAAATAATAAGAATTTTCTGACCTAGAGAAGCATGAATGAGAAAATGGTTCTGGCCTGATCTTTGCCCTATTTAGTTGACCCTCAAGAAATCCTGTTGCAATGACCTCCACCTGGAAAACTTGAACTCCTTCTGGGTTGCACAAGCCCACCTGCCAGTGCTTTAATCCATTTATCCATCCACCCATCCATCCATTCATTTGTCTGTCTACCCATCTGCTTGTCTGTCCAAGCCCTTAGGCCTGTTGGAGGAACAAGGAGTCCAGTGTGGCTGCAGGGGGCAGTAGATAAGGTCAGAAAAGTGGGCAGGACTTCACTTAGATCTTACAGGTGGTAAGGAATTTGGAGTGATCTCAATGGAAAAGTATCAAGCAGGGGCACTGATGCCATCTAATGTCCCCACTGCAACACCACTCTGGCTGCTATGTGGACAACGAACTCTGTGGGAATGAGAAGGAAGCCAGGAAACCATTTAGGAGACTACTTCAATCATCCATGCGAGAGAGGAGGGCAGCCTGAATGAGTCATCACTCTAGAATAGACATCTCTTGGGTTCCACTCAGGGTACACAGGCTCACTCGTGACTGGCATTGGTTTATAGCCCTGATCCTTCTAACACAGTGACGTGGGAAGGGCACCCCAGAATACGAGATCATGTGCCTGAATCCTTAAAATATTTAAACATCCCAAATCATCCTCTAAGCAAAAAATCTTCTTTAGGTTCCCAGAGGTTGAATTCTATGCAGTTTCGCTGCTTTTCATTTACCTCGAATGGTCCCAGCTGGATCTGGAAACAGATGTGTCAACACAATGCCTACTCACAAACGCTTCCCAGCCACTGGGAAACAGGTCGTCAATTGTAATCTCCATGGAAAACATGATTCTGACAGAGCTTTGCAAATGCCACGGGGCTGGGCTATATCTGGGAGCAAGTTCCTGCTGGCAGTAAGAACACCAGACTTCCCCAAACTGGACCAACTGACACTGGAGAGAGGGTGAACTTCCCCAGTTCTCTGAGGTCCTGGCGTACTTCCTGTGCTGTTAAACCATCCCCGGGTAAACCTGACCTTCCAGAATCCGTGAAAGCTAGCTACTTCATAATGAACCACCTTTCTGAGTTTATCAACCACTGTTACTTTTCTGGCTCCTACCCAGCCCCATCTGGGAAGCAATGCAGACCCAGCAATCCTAGCATCTGGAAGCATTTGTGTTAAAAGAGCCAATTCCCTCTTGATGTCCACGATCAGTTCCGCTTCCAGCCAACAGATCAGATATTCCCTCCCATGACCCAGACCCACAGGATGCTACCTGCAGTACATGTGAGGCCACTGTCCTGGAGGCATCCGCAGACCTGTCCACCACTCTGGCCCTGTGGGGAAAATGGGTGGATGCCAACACATTGAGATCATTTGCAAGTGCACAGAGATACCCAAGCGCACACACATTGCTCGGCCAGAAGTTACTTTAAGGAACTGGACCTCTGGGAAGGGTGTGGCTCAGGCAGAGATATTGGCTGTTTACAGACAGCTGCTATTTGCTCAGCTATGCTCTGGGCTGCATCAACTGGGGCTACAAAAGCAACAGCATGATCCTCAACTGCCGATAATTTGATGTAGAGTTGGGGAGGTTGGCAGAGGGCACAGAGAGTGGAGTCCATAGACTATAAAGACAAAGTGGAATTCACCCTAGAATTCACTCACTGAGGAGACCGCCCTTGGAGCTCTGTCCTCCCTCTGTAATGATCCTGCACAGCGCCCTCCAGTCTTGGGATTATTTTTCCCCCATTTTTCAATGGAAACAATGGCTCAGAGGAGTTCTGGCGCCTCCTAGGTACAATAGAATTCCATCACACATAGAGTGAGGATCTGGACTCAGTGCATGGCCAAAATCCTGCTAAGCCTGGGCGCAGTGGCTCACGCTTATAATCCCAACACTTTGGGAGGCTGATGCAGACTGATTGCTTGAGTCCAGGAGTTCGAGACCAGCCTGAGCAACATGGCGAGACCCCATCTCTACCAAAAATACAAAAAATTGGGCCAGGCATGGTGGCATACTCCTAGTTCCAGCTACTTGGAAGGCTGAGGTAGGAGGATTGCTTGAGCTTGGGAGGCGGATGTTGCAGTGAACCCATATCACACCACTGCATTCCAGCCTGGGCAACAGAGCAAGACCCTGTCTCAAAACAAAAACAAAAACAAAAACAAATTCTGCTGAGACAGGACTGCTGCTGAAAACCGTCCAAAGTGCAGCAGAAATGGTTTTGTGTAGTCAGTCCACCCTACAAGACTTCACTTGTACAACATGGACAGGATAGATTAAGAGCACATATGCAAAATATGAACGCATTGTACTATTGAAATTACTCCCTTTTCTGACAACCATGTATATTTTAAATCATAAATACCCATGCATTGAAGAAACATGACAAACTATATAGTATTTCTACAAGTTGATCAGGCTCAAATCTCATGACCCAGTTTCAAAACGATCTGACTGGAAATTTCCAGCAGGAAATTATTTTCTACAGTAACTTCAGAAACAATTAACGGGCATGACACTGCCGTGTCTGCCTGTCCACAATAGCAAAGCTACAAAAAAACATGCAGAGAGCCTTTGAATCCAGCACCAGAGACAGAATCTTTACGCCACACAGTAGAGTGGAGAAGCCAATCTGAGAACGCAATTCGGTGTTGTTGTTGTTGTTGTTGTTGCTGTTTTTTGAGATGGAGTCACTCTGTCACCCGAGCTGGAATGCAGTGGCTTGATCTCAACACACTGCAACCTCTGCCTCTGGGGTGCAAGTGATTTTCCTGCCTCAGCCTCCCGAGTAACTGGGATTACAGGAGCACACTCCCCATGCCCAGCTACTTTTTGTATGTTTAGTAGAGACGGGTTTTCACCATGTTAGCCAGGCCAGTCTTGAACTCCTGACCTCAGGTGATCCACCTGCTGTGGCCTCTGAAAGTGCCGGGATTACAGGCATCAGCCACAGGGGAATGCAGTTCTCTATTTTAATGAACTACTCTGCCAGCCTCTGAGTGCTGTGTCCTGAGCGCACTTCCCTCCTCATAAGATAGCTGAGGAGGTCTAGAGTCCTTCTTTTGGGGTACAGGACACATTTCCATGTAACTTTGCTCCCTGACTACCTGAAACTTCTTCCTGAAGGATAGGTGGGCTATAAGGACTCCTTCTCCTAAAGCCAGTTCCTGAGAGTCCAAAACCTCTAAAAGTTTCTCATCCTTACCGGGTTTCCTTCAAGATCGCTTCAGCTTAGGCTTCAGGTCCACCCTATGACAGCTTTGCACTCTTCTTCTTGTCCTGCCTGGGGACATTGGGACCTGAAAGGCATTTTCTAGAGCCTTATTGAAGAAGCAATTGCCAGTCAAAGCTCTGACCCAAGCCAAAGCCCAGAGATGGATGCAGCAGATTCAAGCGAGTTCCAGCCCATTCCTCAGCATGGACTCATTAGGCACCCACATGTGCAGGGTTGGAGGAGGTTTCAGGACAAGGGTCCCCCTGCGTGAGTGGGGCGACACCCTTGACATTGGCATCCTTCCTGAGCGACTCGGCCTTGGCTGCTCTCCATCTCTAGTAGGCCAGGGTGGGTAGAGGGGCCCGCCTGGGCCATCACAGCCCCTCCCCGCTGAGGAGACCGCCCTTGGAGCTCTGTCCTCCCTCTGTAATGGGTCTGCCTCTCCCTGCCAAGGTTTTAAAAGCATCTGGGCACAGGTGCGGGTGCTGCCAGCCTCCAGGGCTAATAAGCGGAAACTCGGCAGAGGAAAATGAGGCCGCGTAGCCACAATGCCATTATGTTTTCCCAGAACATGCAATGCTCCCAAATAAATGTGTCTCCAGCATTATCACACCACAATATTCATACGGCTCATTACTGGTTTTAATTTTGCCCGTTGCTTATTTACTGTCTCCTTCCCCACTTTATTGCCAGGATGGAAGAGTTATTCATCCAAGCCCAGCACAGAAGGGCCCCAAAGCGGAATTTCTCCAGAAGCCGCTGGCCCAGCGCTCAGGCCTCGCAGGCTCCAGCTCAAACCCACACAGCATCAGAGGTTCTCCCAGGCGGCCCTTCCTGCAGCTCCATGCCACATTGACTGACTGCTTTTCCTGCCTGGGGAAAGAGTCCTTTCTCCTTCCTATGACCAAAAGCTGTGCGGCCACCTGCTACGGTGGACAGATGAACCCGTGTGACACCACACAGTGATTGCCTGGGTGGTCTGAGGTTAATGACACCCACACAGGCCTCTTCACGTAGGCAAACCACTGTCTTGTGCCCTCTGCAACCTGGCACTCTTGCCTGCTCTGCTGTGATACAGGGCCAGTGCCCTTCCTCCATGGGCGTGGCTCAGGTCCCAGAAGCCACACACGTCACAGGTGGAGGGATGGCAGTGTCCTCTGAGCTGCATGGGGAACTTGGTATGGCATTCCATCCCTGGAGACACCTCCAGAAAGGTAAAACCCTTGAAGGGAAGCGGATGCACACAATGACTTCATAAGTACACTTTTACAAAAAAATTGGAATTAATGCTTTTTAACTCAAATTTGACAAGCACAGAATGGTATAAAGAAGCAAATCACTATACCTCTCTGCTCATCAACAGAAAACTCTTAAACTTTTGGTGCTTTTATATCTGATCTTCTTTTACCTGTACTAAATAAAAATTTTTAAAAAAAACCAGAATTCAGAACATAATCTTGTCCTAGAATCTCTTTTTTATTAAAACCATCTTCCAAAATTATAAAGTCAGCCTGTGTTTTCTACAACCAGCGTTGAAAAACAGTGTTATCAGCATGTACTATCCCCTTCCAGTATCATATTTTTGTCCATAAGGGATATATGAGCATAATGGATGTTGAAGAGAGAAGGAAAGAAGGACGGACGGACGGACGGAAGGAAGGAAGGAAGGAAGGAAGGAAGGAAGGAAGGAAGGAAGGAAGGAAGGGAGGGAGGGAGGGAGGGAGGGAGGGAGGGAGGGAGGGAGGGAGGAAGGAAGAGAAGGAAGATAAAAAGTCAGGAGAGATGAAAGAAGGGAGAAAAGGAAGAAGATAAGAAGAAAGAATAGAAGGCAGACAGGAAAACAGAATGAACAACAGGAGGGAGGGAGGAAGGAAAGAAGGGAGAAATATTTAACACAAAACTTAAATAGAAAAACAAAAGAAACAAAAAAGTTTCAAAGAGAATAAAAGACACAACAAAAATAGGCCTTCACTCTCATACATATATATCATACATTTTCATTTCTCTGTAACTTTTTTCCTCTCTTAGTGAATTATCATCCCTTTGGGCAAAACAGGTACAAAGCACTTTCTCTCTCTCTCTCTCTCTCTCTCTCTCTCTCTCCATCGTATTCTTAAGTCCTGACAGGCTCAATGTATTCAATCATACCTATACTTACGAACATTCAGAAGATTTCTTCTCCCTCCTTCCTTTAAAAATAATGCTTTTATTTCCACAAGTTACAGGCATAAAGCAGAATTGCTGGGTCAAAGGACGCACATGCTTTAATTTTAATAGATACTCTAAGATTACATTCCCAAAAGACTGAAGCAAGGAGTCTTGCTTCCTTCCTTCTGGCAATATATGAAGCAGCTATATCCTGGCACCTTTGTCAGCATTTAATATTATCATTCGTATATTTTTGTCAACTTGGTGGTAAAACATGGTATTTCAGTTTTACTGTAATTTTTACTTTCCCATTCACAAAGGTTGAGTGTGTTCTTAAAAGTTTATTGACCCATTTGGATTTTCTTTTCTTGTGAATTGCCTATTGATAGTTTTTGCAAGGTTTGAAATTGGGTGACATGTCTTTTTCTTCTTTCGATTTGTAGGTACTCTTTGCATATGATGCACATTAACTCTTTATCTGTCAGGCATTGTAAATATTTTTCTCATTCTGTTTCGCATTATGTCACACACAATTTCCCACATCTGTCAAGCCTCATCGTAAACATGTTTGATGCCTGCAAAATATTCCAAAGTGGGAGGGCATCGATTCACGTTTCTCCAGCTGTTGTTGGACACTTAGAAATTTCTTGCTGTCTCTAGGGTTTTATGAACGATGTTGTGGGAACCTCTGTGCATAAATCTTGCCCACATTTTGTGTTATTTCTATAATGCAATTTAGTACATTTTGAAAATAGTTTTATTTGTAAAAGTAAAGTCATTAAATCAAAAATACAAGCATTTAAAAGCTGTTGATGCATATTGTGAAATTGCTTCTTAATTGGCTATTTATTCTTCCCCAGACTCCACACTCGGTCTCCTTTGATGGCACTGGGGATTGCAATTCTTAAAAATGTATGCCATTGATGGTTTGAAAGGGTATCATAATATTGTTGTAATTGTTATCCTTTTTTTTTCCCTTTGAGGATCTTGATTTTTTAAGTACGTGAATTCTATATGTTTGTAGGTTAAAAATCCCTAGTTACATGTGTAGGAAAAATGTTCCTGGCTATGAGTTCACCTTATGACTTTATTGATAGATATTTACATCTTATATAGTCAAATCCATTGGTCCACTGTAATATTTTTCACAATGTTAAGCTTAGTCCTCTGCTAGCCAAGAGATCATTTCAATGTGCACTGATGTTTTCTAGTTTATTGTGTTTCAATTTGTATTTGACATTTAACATTTTAATCTGTTTCATCTCATTTTGGGGTATGATGCAAATATAAAATCTGCTTCTTTAACCTAGGTAGTTTTCCGTCAAATTCAGTGCCATTTTGAAAATACTCCTTAAATATCAATCCCTTCTAACGAAATTGTTTTGGAGCTCTCTGGTCTGCATTTTAGATTTGTATACTTCTTTTAGTATTAGTATCTAATTAATTTAAGGATTTTTGCTTCATAATACATTTTATTTGGCAAACAAATTCTCCTTTCTCCAATTAATTTTTGGTTTTGATTTTATTAACTGGTGCTTGTCCATCTAATTTCTCCTAGGGTATAATTTAGAAATATTTTGTTCCTTGCCCCCACTCCCCCAAAAAAATCCTTCCCACACTTCAATTAAGATTACATTGAACCTCAATCTAACTTGAAGAGAATTTAGACATTCAGTCCCCTCATTTGGCTATGGCTATATTTATAGCTGTCTTTAATTGAAAGGTTTTTAAAATCTTTATCATTATTCTTTTCCATTTTCTCCAACTAC
Source organism: Chlorocebus sabaeus (assembly GCF_047675955.1). NCBI lineage: Eukaryota > Metazoa > Chordata > Mammalia > Primates > Cercopithecidae > Chlorocebus > Chlorocebus sabaeus. The sequence goes on along the minus strand of NC_132909.1, from coordinate 27,056,547 downwards.
ATTCTACACCCATCTTAAAACTTTTTCTGGGCCAGGCGCAGTAGTTCATGACTGTAATCCCAGCACTTTCGGAGGCTGAGGGAGTCGGATCACCTGAGGTCAGGAGTTCGAGACCACCTAGGCAAACATGGTGAAACCCTGTCTCTACTAAAAAAATACAAAAATTAGGCTGGGCATAGTGGCGCATACCTGTAACCCCAACTACTTGAGAGGCTGAGGCAAGAGCATCGCTTGAACCCAGGAGGGTGGAGGTTTGCAGTGAGCTGAGACCATGCCACTGTACTCCAGCCTGGGTAATAGAATAAGAGTCTGTGTCGACAGAAAGAAAGAAAGAAAGAAAGAAAGAGAAAGAGAAAGAAAGAAAGAAAGAAAGAAAGAAAGAAAGAAAGAAAGAAAGAAAAGAAAGAAAGAAAGAAGGAAGGAAGGAAGGAAGGAAGGAAGGAAGGAAGGAAGGAAGGAAGGAAGGAAGGAAGGAAGGAAGGAAGGAGAGAGAGAAAGAGAGAAAGAGAGAGAGAGAGAAAGAGAAGAAAGGAAAGAAGGAAGGAAGGAGGGAAGGAGGGAAGGAAGGAAGGAAGGAAGGAAGGAAGGAAGGAAGGAAGGAAGGAAGGAAGGAAGGAAGGAAAAAAGAAAAGAAAAACTTTTTCTGGATGCTTATATTTGTGATTTTTACCTGGCACTTTGGGAGGCCAAGGTGTGTGGATCACAAGGTCAACAGATTGAGACCATCCTGGCCAACATGGTGATACCCCGTCTCTACTAAAAATACAAAAATTAGCTGAGTGTGATGGTGCCACGTCTGTAGTCCCAGCTACTCGGGAGGCTGAGGCAGGAGAATTGCTTTGAACGTGGGAGGTGGAGGTTGCAGTGAGCTGAGATCATGCCACTCCAGCTTGGTAACAAAGCAATACTGCATCTCAACAAAAAAAAGAAAACTGATTGTTGCTAACAGGTTAAAAAAGGAACTTCTGCATGTCTGTTAAGAATATAATTATCATCTTATGTAATTATAATAATTATAGAGCATTGGTGATCACATTGATTTTGTTGGCGTTTAAAATATTAAAATCATTAGTCCAATTAATAATTAAATTATCAATAACATCAGTAACAGTAAAACTGTCACTACATCTGAGATTCTTTTAAAAATAGTGTTTTGCATATTCTTCTAAGATGCCGTAGAGGTTTGTGTACAGTTTTTGATTTAAAAACCTTGACTCTTTACCTATTAAATAGGCAAACACTTTGCCAGGGCTTTTAAATTAGGAAACTTTCAAATTAGGAACCAAGTTTTGTCTAAGACTGTAGAGATTTCTAGTCCTCTTTAAATTTTCTCAGAAAGAGACCTCCGTGCTCATCTCTGACAGAAGTTGTCACTTCACCGATGTCATTGGTGGAATTGAGGACGAATGCAACACTTTGTGATCTGATGGTTTCCCTGGACACATTTCAGCCCCACGAGTTGAGAGAAAGTGAGTGCCCACAGTCAGGGGAGGCTGCCTGGTGGCTGCAGCCAGCCCTCATATGCACAGGTGTGGAGAAGTAGCCCTCTCTGATGGGTGGGGAAATAAAGATCGCAGTTAACAGAATCAGAGCCAGCACTGCCTGAGTGCTGATTGTGACCAGCCAATGCTCAAAGGGTGCGGTGTGCACCCTCCCTGTAATCTTTTTCAACTTTTTTAAGGTTTAGTGGACAAATAGAAATTCTGTATATTTAAGATGTATCTCCGATGTTAATATAAATATACAATGTGAAATCACCACCACAATCAAGATAAATAATGTATCTATCACCTCACATAGTTACTATTTTCCTACTTTAATTTTTTTATTTGTGGTAAGAACATTTAAGATCTATATATCTACATTATTCACAATAGCCAAGATATGAAAACAACCTAAATCTCCATCAATGCATGACTGGATAAAGAAATCGCAATATATACATACATACAGAATATGTATACACACACACAATGGAATATTATGCAGCTATTTAAAAGAAGGAAATCCTGCCATTTGCAAGAACATAGATGTAACTAGAGAACATTATGCTAAGTGAAGCAAGCTAGACACAGAAACACAAAGGTTGCATGATTTTTCTTGTATGTGAAAACTAAAAAACAGAAAAACAAGCAAAAAATGTTGAATGCATGGAACCAGAGATGGGGAGATGTAGGTCAAAGCGTATAAAGCTGCAGTGATGTACCATCAATAAATCTAGAGATCTAAGTACAGCATGAAGGCTATAGTTAACAACACTCTATTGTACAGAAAACTTCTAAGACAGTAGATTTTAGGTGCTCTTACCACAAAAAAAAGGTAACCATAAGAGATGATATGTATATTAATTGGCTTCACTGTAGTAACTATCTCACTAATCAAGCATATATCAGACATCACCTTAAGTATATACAATTTTTAAAAAAAGAAGAGGAACTTGAAGCTTGCTAAGGTTTTGTCTGTCTAGGTACACACAAAACA